>NC_089849.1:114553872-114634433 GCF_035609145.1 Eleutherodactylus coqui
TCATGGCTTGGCCTATAATGGAGGGAACACACATTGGATTTCAGGGCACAACTGAATAAATTCCGATCACATGACCGGGGCAGGGTTCCCGCGGCCCCCCATGACAGCTGCAGGTTGTCGGTTACCTCTGCTAACTGACAGCATGGAGCTGTCACGTCCACAGCCCATGTGGCTTTAATCCCCAGAGGAAGCATGTTTTTACTTCCCTGGGGATTAAAGCCCACTAAAGCAGGACGTAAAAAGGCAATGTGGTGGTCACTAAGGGGTTAAAGGGGTTTTGTCATTAGAAAAAGAAAATCAATACTTACCTATTCCTCCTCAGCCATTCTTCTTACTGCCTCTTCTTCAGTCCCCGGATCACCTCACTGCAAGCTGGCCGGATCCTCTTCTTGTTAGGATGCATCTATTCTTCATCCGGCAGGTCAGTGTAGGTTACGTCACTAGTGCCAATCTATTGCACTCCCTGCTAGTCTATGAACGCTTTATCACTAGTGACCGGGTACACTGACCTGCAGGAAGGAGAATGGACACTGTCACCGGAAGAATTGGCCGGCTGGAGGTGAGGTGACCCAGGGACCGCAGGAGACTGGAGAAGATCAGTGAGAAGGTGAGGTTAGAAGACAGGGGAGGAATAGGTAAGTATGGTTTTTTTTTTTTTCTAATGATAGAACCCCTTTGAGGACCATATATTAGTGATTTAAAGGGTTTGTCGGACTTGAATTCTTTAGTTTGTGCTCCCCATAGTCAAACATAATAAAAGGTCCTATGTTCACTTCTACTGGCTTCCCCCATGTCCAGGGCTCCATCTCCATTCTCTACGCCGAGGCTGTGAATGGAACATTATAGGGTAATGCACGCAATCACAGACTTCAACCCTTAAATGCGGAGGTCTGCGACTGGTTGCAGCAGCCTGTAATGTCTCATACACACGCTGCTGCAGCCTGTAAACAAAGTCAGGGCGTTGGAGTGCGAGCATCAGGAAGAGGCGAGTACTATTAGGTTTTGACATGCGAAGCACGGATTTAAAAAAAAACAAACAATTTACTCAGACAACCCCTTTAAAATAAATAAAAATCTGTTCAATTAATGTTCATTAAAGAAAAATCCCTGTCTGGCGGAGGGGAGCACATTTTTCACCCATCCAGTTAATGATTCACTGCTGTAGAATATAATAAGAGAGAACATTTGTCTTAAACTAGCTAACAGCGAATCTCAAACGTAGTAAATAGATTTCCCCGATTAATCCTAGTGGATGGAGAACCGAGAAAAACTTGTTAAAAGGCGAAAAACAACACTAAAAAAATTGCCCACTTTAGGCCTTCACACGGGCGTATGTGAATCTGCACGCACCAAGGCATAGCGCTTCTTGCAGAACAATGCTTTTTTGCGCACCGGCGTGTTTTACTGTACTTTTCCATCCGCAGGGCATGTTCATTTTTATGCGGCAAACAAAGAGGTGGATTCAAATTAGTCAAATGAGTACCAGAGGTGTTCTTTTCCAGTGAAATTTCGCAGCGTATCACGCATTGACTTGCCTATTGTGTGCACATCTGCGCGCGCCGCACTGCTTACTACGGGGACCTGTGGTGCGCAAATGTGCAGGAAAATATGCTGCGTTTATTTTTTTTAAATCAATGGGTTTCATTCTCTGCGCATAAATCTTGCGCAGATCTCAGTCAAATTCCTGCGATACATCGCAAAAAGTAATTGCGGATGCAATCGTCTTTTCGATGAATGTACGCAATGCACAGCATTTTTGCCCGCGCAGAAGTAAGACCCCTCACTCCTCTCCAGCTGGCATTCCTGCTTTTCTATCTATTTTCCTACGAAGCAGTGAGCGTTTCCAGAGAAAAGTAGATACACAGCAGCAAATGAAGGCAAAAATTGTCCTCAGGTGCTCTAAGAACCATCTTTAGGTTGAAGATGTATCAAAAAGTTACTCTTTATTCCTCCACAATAAAATAGCTGCCGACGTTTCGACCTATATAGGTCTTCATCAAGCTCAATGTCTCTATCAATATTAATTGCATATGGGCGGAACACTCGCATCCATTGACTTTAATGGAGACTGTCCACGCAGAATTTGCGCAAAAATAAAGCATGCAGCAATTTTTCTTCCACTCACGGTATCCGCAATACCTCCCCGTACGTCTGAGCGAACCGGCGAAAGTTCATGCCTTTCAATGCCCGCGTATTACCGTATGTCGTCCGCCGATCATGGAATCCACAATTTAAATCCGCCCTTGTGATCCTGGCCTTATAGAGAGTTCCCAACGTGGCAAATTTATGCATACAGACGCTTGTCTGTACCCGTATAAGACACAGACTCCGCTAAATACATCTGAAGACACGCTGCTTGCAAGAAAGTGTAGTGTTAAATGGATTCTCCAAAGTTTTCCGACTTGTCAACCAGAGTTAGCACCAGCCATTCTCCGCTAAGCAACCTGCTATGTTCCTTCCCCGGTTACATAGCAACACCTCTTGCAACCCTTGAACAGTTTCTCACACCCGTCGGCAGTGTTAAGGTCGCAGGCCATAATTACCGGCCCTCGACACCTGGAAAGACATGCTAATGGTCTGCGAGACAGTCTGCAGTCTGACCTTTCCATATGATGTAAGGGTGATTAATTCCTCTATTGCTAAATGAATGGAACATTATTGCACCGTGGTCCCGGCCCTTCTTCCTCAAGCACCCGCCCAACATTAAGACCGCGCACTTCTTTATTTCCGCTTGGCTGGTTAAGATGGCTGCCAGCGAGTTATCTTGAGTGCTGCGGCTCCATGCCAGACAAGAAACAATTTAGTAGAGGCTTTAATAATACACAGCGGGAAGGATTGTAAAAATAACCTGTCATCCCTTTAAACAAAGCATTCTTTACAACCAACTAAATGTGATGTTGTCAACGCTAATAATAGAGATAGTAATAAACAGTAATGGCTTCACGGCTGACAGATCGCAAATGCAATCACGTACTGCAGTAACGCACCGCATTACGTGAGACAATACAAGGTGTAGGATCATAGGCTTCCTTCTAACCCGGAGCGACGCTTGTGCAATAAATGGTTAAAACCTGTATTAGGCTTAGTTGGCGCTCATGTCACTTGTAACAGAAGCCCCAATGCTTCGAAGGATCCGTGATGTGGCGGATCCAAACAGTCACCGGCAGACTTCATTAATGTTAATAGAGTCCATCAGGGTGCCAGTAATTCGGACGACCTGAGCCCCGCAGACCTCTCTGCAGGACCCACTGGCTAGCACAATGCAAGCCAGCACTAATTTCACGAACTATAGCAACTGTATAATGCGCAGGAAACCTGTCACCGCCATCTTACTCCTAAAGCGAAGGCTGGGCTCACGCGAACAGGTCGGATTCAGTCTGCGGATATCCGCAGCTCAAGACCTGCGAGTGATCGAAGCGGGGAATGACATCCGATCGACTGCCCACACTATAATATTCAGTTTTCCTCTATCTATTAATTGCGTATGCACTGCGGATCGCACACATCCGTAGAGATCAATGGAGTCTGTACGCACGGAATCCTCGCTAAAGTAGAGCATGCTGCAATATCCCTTTCGCTTGTAGCATCCGTGATTCATACCGTACATCCGAGCGAACCAGCGATTGTTAACCCTTTCCAATCCACTGTCTGACGTCTAAAGACATTATGATTTAAGGCTGCACAGCTCCGATGTTGGAAGACGGCCGTCGGGGTTCTCTTACTGTATGCTGCCAGCCTCTCTGCTGTTGGAACCTATTCAATGTGTCACTTCATGCAGTACTGGCTTTAGCCAGCATACAGCGCCATTGTGTAACAGCAGAAAAAGAGTAAGCCCCCTAGGAAAACCAGAATACAAATTGGATTGGAAAGGGTTAATACCTTTCAATGTCCGTGTATTACCGTGCATCATCTGCACAGACGGCGATTGCAGGATATGCAATTCAAATCTGGTCGTGTTAAGGCTGATTTACATGGGCCGATCACTTAAACGATAGTTTGAGTGACAGCTTTAAGAGATCATTTTGCGTAAAGTATTAAGTAGCTACTCAGCTACTTAAATACCAATTAGATGCGCAAATGAAGCCTTCCCTGAATGAAGTTAATAGCCTGAGGGCTTTTATCTGCGCTCAGATCCTTGGTTCTCCAGGGGGAAACAATGCTATCAGCACTCCCGCAGAGAACTGCTGATACAAGTGAAGGACAATTTTTAGGTTGGACTGAATTTAACGAGCAGCTAGCAGTGCCCGAAAAGCACACGATGGGCGCACATTTACACGCACCGATTATCGCTAAAACGATCGCTGATTAGCAATTTCTTAGCAATCATCGGCTGGTGTAAATGGGCTTTAAGACTGGCCTAACTTCACTGGCTAGCAGAGGATAAAAAAATCTGCCACTTATATTGGTCTTTTTTTAACCTAATGAGCCCATGTACATACACATTAGGTTCCAAAGTGATCTTGTACTACATGCAAATCAGCAGAGAAGAGTCATCTGGCCGAAAAGAGTCACACCGATTCATGAGCTGTCCAGCCATCCCCACAGAACCCTTCTCTTGATAGACAACTTGTTGCAGACCTCATTGCACAAAAAATCCTGTCTTTCAAGAGAAAGGGCCTGTCGTTGGCTGGACAGCTCATGAATCAGTGTGACTCTTCTCAGCCAGATGACTTTTCTCGGCCTATTTACATACAACGCTGGTAGCTTTGGAACCGAATTGCAGAGGTGTATGGACTCATTAGAAAATGAGAGGGTATGAGAAGTGACTTGATTTTTCATCCCCTGCTGAGCAGTGAAATCCGTTTTAGGAGTGATATAGTGGAGACAGGTTCTCTTTAAAATGCTAATTAAAATTACCATTGGACAGCTCCTGTATCGAACAGGATTGGTTTAATTAAATTATGGAATTGCCATTTATACTCCAAACTGATGGCCGTGGTTTGCAGAATAGCTTTGTTCTTACTAGCACTAAAGGGGTGTTGGGAAAGCCCAAGTGTTTAGTGATAAAAAGGGAATATCATCCTGACTGCTCTGTTCTACATCGTGCCAATAAGGCATCATTAGTGACAAGTAGTCGGGCTACAAGAACACATGAATGGTACCACAAACAAGACTCCTCTCGCCATGTTGGGAAAAAAAAGAAGGTGTATAAAGACCTTGTTTCTGCAGAAGATTAGCTGTACTTACCAAAGCCGGCAGTAGCTTATCCGCAAAATATACAAAGCCGGCGCCGAAAGAAAAGCCAACAGCAGCAGGGAGGAAGGCCCACCTTCCATATTGGCTGGACATCTCTATAGCGGGGGCCAGGAGAGACCAGTAGGAAGCCGCCAGCATAACCTGTGAAGCAGAGAATTGATAACGGCTGTCATTTATGCAGTTGTAATAGGTCTGTGATTATATTCTGTCAATAAAAGCAGCTTGCTGCGCCCTTTGAGCTCACATCGTAAAGAGAATCTGTCAGCCCTCCTTGTCTGAACTAGTTAATTAATTTCAAAATTAATTAAAAAATTAGCCCCAAGGAGGAGGAGTTTTGCTGCAAAACCAGGCATGCAGTTACACCCCCCCAAACAGACCACCAGCAGAGAGGATCATCTGGTCATCCAACAAGCATGAGCTGTACCAACTGTTTCATTGTCCGCCATCAAAAGACAGGGGGCGCCATTGTTACACCCCACTGTCTGTCGGAACCATTTCCAGGTGCTTGGCTGAAGAACATTTGGTCTCATGGCCCCCATTACATCTATGGCCTTTCACACCCACTTAACGTCGCCTCCATTTGCAGTGGTATTGTGAATGACATAACTGGATGCCATGGAGTGGAACCAGGTTGTTTTCAGCAACGAATCCAGGTTTAATCATAGAATGGTGGAGTTGGAAGTGACCTCCAGGGTCATCTGCTCCAACCCCCTGCTCAGTGCAGAATTCACTAAATCATTCCAGACAGATATTTGTCCAGCCTCTGAACACTTGCATTGAAGAACTCGCCACCTCCCGTGGCAACCTGTTCCACTCATTGATCCCCCTCACTGTCTAATATCTCATCTGTGTCTCCTCCCTTTCAGTTTCATCCCATTGCTTCTAGTCTTTCCTTGTGCAGATGAGAATAGGGCTGATCCCTCTGCACTGTGACAGCCCTTCAGATATTTGTAGACCGCTATTAAGTCTCCGCTCAGCCTTCTCTTCTGCTAAACATTCCCAGATCCTTTAACTGTTCCTCATATGGCATGATTTGCAGAACGCTCACCATCTTGGTAACTCTTCTATGAACTTGCTCCAGTTTGTCTATGTCTTTTTTAAAGTGGGGTGCCCAGAACTGGACACAGTATTCCAGATGAGGTCTGAGTAAGGAAGAGTAGAGGGGGATAATGACCTCACTTGATCTAGACTCTGTGCTTCTCTTAATACATCCCAGAATTGTGTTTGCCTTTTTGGCTGCTGCATCACATTGTTGACTCATGTTCAGACTATGATCTATTAGTATACCCAAGTCTTTTTCACATATGCTGCTTAGCCCAATTCCTCCCATTCTGTATGTGCTTCCTTCATTTTTCTTCCCCGGTTGTAGGACTTTGCATTTCTACTTGTTAAATGCCATTCTGTTAGTCGCTGCCCACTGTGCAAGCTTTTCTAGATCTTTTTGAATCCTCTCCCTCTCTTCCCTAGTGTTAACTATCCCTCCTAACTTTGTGTCGTCAGCAAATTTGATCAGTTTCCCATCAATTCTCTCCTCTAGATTATTTATAAAAATGTTGAACACCTGATACATTCTTCCACTTGGATGTTCAGCCATTTATAACCACTCTGAGTACAATCACTCAGCCAGTTGTGAATCCACCTAACAGTTTATTGTCAATCCCATATTTGGTCATTTTTTTCAAAAAGTATGGTATGAGATACTTTTAAAGTCAAGATATACTATATCCACCGCATATCCCTGATCAACCCAGTCAGTGATTCTATCATAGAAGGAAATTAGATTCGTCTGGCATGACTTGTTTGTTACAAACCCACGCTGGCTCTGGGTAATTATTCCATTTCTATCCAAGTACTTGTGTACATGATGTTTAAAATTTGCTCAAAGTTTAGTTTGGACGCTGAAGACACCATGTTTGTGCCTGGAGACCTAGAGGTGAGCGCCTCAATCATGCCTTTGCTGTGGAGTGGCACACTGCCTCCTGTTAGTGTGATGGTCTGGTGAGTAATCACATACTACAGTTGGTCATCCCCATTAGTGGTACAAGCGACAATGACAGCTGAGTGATATGTTCAGGACATCCTGCAGCCACATGTGTTCCTCTCATGGCGGCTTCCAAGAGGCATTTTCCTTTTATAAATCAAATTTTTATTCAAGGTTTTTACGATACAAAATTATTTACATTCCCACAACAAGAGTGCATGCATAAGATCTGTCAAATCTAGGCACAATCACATACTCTTGGGAGCAGGTCACAAAGTCACCTAGTTATCAACCAGGTTTGCATAGAATCTAGGGCTTATAAGTTTCTAGTATTTATAAGTCATGATACAAGGAGACCTGAGAACTATGGAATGCGCAATAGTACATGACAAACTAAAAGCAATACAGATCATGAAAATAAGCCTTAAAGAAATTGAAAGATAGGTATGGGGAGAGGGGGAGGAAGACCACCGCTCACTTAATCCACACGTCAGAGGCACTTACGGTTTTCCATGGGAACCAAATCTGCAGGAACTTGTCATAGGTATTTTTAGACCAGCTATGGAACTCCTCTAAGTTATAGAGGAGATCAACTCTTTCCTTCCATTGCTTTATGGTAGGAGGCATGGTCTGTTGCCAGAGAAGGGGAATTAGGGCTTTAGCTGAGTCTATTAGGGAGGCTAATAGTTTATTCTTCAGAGGGTGGAAGGATTTGGAAGGCTTCCATAAGAAGAATATCTCTGGAGTGAGAGTGAAGGTAGGAGATATTAATTGTAGTATTTTTTCCACTTCCCTTCAGAAGGGGGCCAGAATCGGGCACGACCACCAGATATGCGCATAAGAGCCTGTGTCGCCCTTGCATCTCCAGCAGATATTTTGTGGAGCCAATTGTGGTGTCCGGTACCATCTGGCTAATAATTTGTAGTGGGATTCTTGTGCTAAAACGCAGGGCGACAGGCCAAAGGAGGTTCTTAGGATCAAGTTAGAGTCAGTTGGAGAAAGTGCAATGTCCAGCTCTTTCTCCCAAGAGGAAAGAAATGCCGGTTTGTATGTGGTGGTAGGGGTAATGAAGCTTTTGCGGAGAAAGGAAATTTTTCTCAGAATAGGTTTGTTTTCAAGCAGGACCTGTTCGAAAGGCGAAGCAGGTCTGGTAGATTTGTGTATTTTGAGGAACTCCATGAGAGTATTTTTAATTTGTGCCTTATGTAGGAAGGAGAGATTTCCAGGGGGGTCCAGCGTCTGGATTATAGTTTCTGGGGAGAGGTGAGCTAGGGACTGAAGGTTTCATATTGTCATAGGTCCAAGTCTCTTCCATATCGATGCAGAGCAGGAGTCAGATGGATGACTAATCTACAGATTGATCGCAATGGGAGGGCTGGTGAGGGGTCCGGAGCAAGGTTGGGTCTAAGTTCGTCCCACACCTCACATGGTCCTCTGAGAAGTCTTGGTTTCTGAAGTGACTTCTTACGGGTAGCCACAAATCATCAATCAGGGAATTTCCTCCCCCTCCTTCTGCAAGTACCCGGGGAAGTTTATCTTTAGAGGAGTGAACCAAAGTTATCCAATAGCCTAGTTGCGAGGCTTTGTAGAAGTCCTCCAGGTTGGGGAGACCGATGCCACCCTCAGCGCCCCTCTTTGTCAACAAGCTATAGGCCACAAGTGGCATTTTCCAGCAGGATAATGCTTGGCCGCACACACATAGGGGTTACAGGAGCCCCCACAACATTGTCACACTTGCATGGCTGCCCAGTCATATTTATTGCTAATAGAACATGTATGGGACCATCTGGGACGCCAACTTCAACAGTCTATGAGTTTGCACGATCTAGAAGCTCAGTTACAGCAAATATGGAGCAAAATGCTGCAGGATACAAAACGGTACCTCTATGCCTCCATGCCCGCCTGTATCACATCTTGTACCCAAACTAGAGGCGGTACAACAGGGTGCTAGAGCCTCCATGCCCGCCCATATCACATCTTGTATCCAAGCTAGAGGCGGCCAAACAGAGTATTAGAGTCTCCATGCCCACCCGTATCACATCTTATAAGACATCTGGGACGGGCACTGTGATTGTAAGATCTTCATTAAGTTGTACTTATATAAATGTACACTATGAAGGTTATTTTTATGCTTGAGAAATGCGCCAAAGTGCGCCGAAACGCATCGCATAAGTGATTTAATGAATAAATATGGTTATTTAACCATTAGACCCAGCACAACAGGGTACTAGAGCCTCCATGCCCACCTGTATCACATCTTGTATCCAAGCTAGAGGCGGCACAACAGGGTACTAGAGCTTCCATGCCCACCCGTATCACATCCTGTATCCAAGCTAGAGGTGGTAGAACCGGGTACTAGAGCCTCCATGCCCACCCGTATCACATCTTGTATCCAAGCTACAGGCAGTACAACAGGGTACTAGAGCCTCCATGCCCACCCGTATCACATCTTGTATCCAAGCTAGAGGTGGTACAACAGAGTCCTAGAGCCTCCATGCCCACCCGTATCACATCTTGTATCCAAGCTAGAGGCAGTTGCTTTCCATTACGGCAACTTCTATAGGAGCTATTGTTTTTGACAGTGTACTTTTAAGATCATTGAGAACACAACAATGATGGGGCACCTTTCTTCGCATTCATGGCAAATGCAAGCACTGTAATCTCTAGCGCTCCCACTTAAATGAATGGAGTGACAGTACACATGTGCAACCTCCACTTCATTCATGTAGGGACCTTTGGGATCCCCCATTCTTGAGACTAGTAAAGTCCCAGTGGTCACCCCTCATTGATCATGAAGTGATCCCTTATCCTGTGGATGGGGATAATTTTAGATCTTGGCAGAACCCTTTAAGACAGAGCTGAGCAGAGCTTTTAATGACTCCTCAAAAACTTCTGTTGTACTGTCGATTTGTTTTTCTTTTTTTCATTCTTTACACTTCATGGAAAAGGTCCTTAAAAGTTGATTTATCACACGTATAGACACCTCATATGATTTGGTTCCACTTTAAGACCACAGTTTGCCATTTGTGATTACTATAAGGGGGTGGCGGTGGGGAACACATTATTTTAGTAGGAGGCTGAAAGAAAGGCTTTGTAAGCCATAAAACAGCCCCCCGCTGCTGTTCTCCGTAATATGCAGAGCATTCAGAGAGCAGGGCTTTTTTTTGTTTTTACTAGCCGATATTTATGTAGCGGCAGGTTTCCACAGTACATGTACATCTCTTGCTGGGAGAAATATTCATCACAGCCGAGCGCCAGGATTTACAGCATAGAAAAATCATTCATTAGCCCACACCGCTCCTCGTAATGCTCCAGCAATACCGCTTGTATATAGCGCCGAACCAACGGAAAGCCACATTAATCAGCGCTTTACTATTATGGATTCAGTACATTTTTCACTTGGAGAAGTGATTTATTAATAAGGCAGCGCTGAGTGCCAGGCTTCACTAGTAGCGCCCCTCGCGTCGTGAATCACGGGCTCTTGCAGCTTGTGACCCCTAAGGCAAGTAGTGGACCGCCAGACAATTCTTCAGAATGTATCAGCGGTCTGGGGAATGGAATCCTAGTGCGCCGTGATGTATAGCCAACGTCGTGATGTATATGCGTCACGCACACCGATAGATGAACGGCTATTCAGCTCTCAGACTTCACAGCAAAGTGGCACAACTTTCCCGCGGGCACCTTTCTTTTCCTTATAACAATGGTAGTAGACAGGACTAATTGCATTAATACCATTTCCTTTAGCTCTGGTGACTTTGCTGCAGATTTCTCTTCTGGTGACAGCGCTCCTGCTTATGAAGAGGTTTGGCTGCGTTAGGGTCAGTTCAGGGTCTCTGCTCCAAGCCCTAATGCAGGTGTAAGAGCAGCCTTTGTAAGAGGCAGCTCTGAAAACTGTATTTTGTATGGATATTTGCATATATTCAGCTACTGTGTTTTGCAGAAAATAAGCCCTGGCCTGATTTTTCAGCATTTTCGGGGAGGCTTGAAATATAAGCCTTACCCTGAAAATAAGACCTAGTTACATTACTTAAAAAAAAAAAAAAATAGGAACACATTACCCAGCAAGCTCAGTCCAGGTCCCTCCCGCTGCTTTCCAGAGCCTCTGCGCCATTCTCGCAGTCCTCGGCTGCCCGCACAAAATCACTTCCTGGTTACAGGATTCCTATATCTCGTTTCCACGAAGTGATGGCTGTAAATAGTTCTAGCGATACATTGAGCGCCGAAGCTCAGCCAATCAAGAGCAAACCGCAGTCATAATTCACACATCCCGCCTCCACAAAGTGATGGCTGTGATTGGTTCTTCAAGCACTGGTTGAGCAAGCCAATTCATAAAACCATTGTTTGATCGCTCAAAATACCAAACAAATGGAGTGAATTTTGAGCAGTCAAACAGTGGGTTTTGTTTGCCTTGCATACATAATGAGTACACTGTTTACTCATTATGTACGCTCCCTGGAGGAGACAATGGACACCTGCTGGTCAGTAAAAAACCATCACATAAACAGACGCCCAGCTGAGCAAACAACTCGTGGAGGAAATGCTGATGATTAAAAGCCATTATCTGTATGAATAATTTTATTCAAAAATGTCGTCAGTTCATTAAGCCATGTGGTTGTTTAAGCTATAATTGTAGCGTGTAAAAGGGCCTTAACTTTGTCATGTGGCAAAATTCTACTGAGCAGGTCTGCTAATTCCCCTCCCTTTTTGATTACCTCATGAACGCTCCCCATGAGAATCACCTATCAGCACGCAATATGTTGTAATGTATCTGAATGTCACACCTCCTTTTTTAAAAGGTAGATGCCCTCTGGTTTTACATGCAGTCTGAGAAGAATCTAACACTCCTCCATGTCTATACATATTTTATTCCTCGGTTCCTCTGAAGTAACCATGACTCCATAAAATTTCCAATGCGAACAACAGGTAAACCAAATTAATTCGGGCGAAGCCGGGTATATCAGCTAGTAGTTCTATAAATCATTCCAAACTGTTAGAAGAAGAGTAACAGGAGAGGCTGCAGAGTGCCTGTTTCAGCAGCATGCATGCCGCAGGCAGTGAGCAAGCTCTAGCAATCCTCTTCCATCCATCTACAAGAAGCAAAACCTCTTAGATTTCAACTTAAGTAACCCTATGTTTTCAATGATAACAAATTTTACAATCTGAACCTCAGGTTTATATTTTAATGTTGCAAATTTAAATGAAGAGAAACCAATAAGCCCGGCATGTTCCAAAACGTATGGTTGCCATGCAGACACTTATTTCATAGCTCAGCGTGCCATCTGCTCAGTAGACATATAATATCAGTAACAATACAGTGTATGAAGCAATGATGTAAACACCAGGAATACTGTGTCAGATCAATACACACGGCTTTATAAGAGATCTACAGTCAAGTCCCAGTTTTAGGAGCCAAGTGATTACAAGAATGGGGGCCCCTCTAGCAAAGGAGGAGATGAAGGCCGCCTGCAGATGGCCGGGTCGGATCCGGCAGCGAGAATTCTCACCGCGGGACCCGACCCCAGCACCTGCAGAGAGCAGCATGTACTCACCCGCGCCCCGCAGCTCCGGATCTTTCATGTGCCGGCTGCCGACGCAGGCGCATGCGCAGACCGGAGCCGGCGGCCAGTGAGTGACGTTTCATGCTGCGGAGATTTCGCGCGGACAAACCGCAGCCGTCTGCCTAGGATTGCGTTTGCTAACACAATCCTATGGCAGCTTCCAAGGGCGGAAATTGCGCGGGAAATCCCGCCGTGGAATTTCCGCCCATCTGCAGGCGGCCGAAAGAAGCAGGAGTCGCACATGCTCCATTATAGTCCACTGGATAGTAACATAGTATGTTAGGCTGAATGAAGACAATGTCCATCTAGTTCAACCCGTTTGTACCCCCCACCTTGTTGGCCCAGAGGAAGGCAAAAAAAAAAAAAAAGAGCCAATTTAGCTCATTTGGAGGAAAAAAAATTCCTTCCTGACTCAATAATGGCAGCCAGAGTAATCCCTGGATCAACACTTGCGATAAACAACCCACTGGTCACCTAATGTCTATATTCTGTAATATAGTGCTCTAGAAAGGCATCTAGTCCCCTCTTAAACTCCTTTCTAGATTTTGCCATCACCACATCCTCAGGCAGAGTTCCATAGTCTCACTGCTCTTACAGTAAAGAACCCGCTTCTGTGTTGGTGATGAAACTTGCTTTCCTCTAAACGTAGTGGATGCCCTGTTGTTACCTTCGCAGTCCTGGGTATAAACAGATCCTGGGAGAGATCCTTGTATTGTCCCTTCATGTATTTATACATAGTTATTTGATCGCCCCTTGGCCGTCTTTTTTTCAGGGTAAACAATCCTAATTTTGATGCCTCTCTGGGTATTCCAGTCCTCTCATTCCATTTATTAGTTTAGTTGCCCTTCTTTGAACTCCGTGAAGCATTGCTACATCCTTCTGAGCACCGGTGACCAGAACTGTACGCAGTATTCCATGTGAGGTGGTTTCCGTATCCCTCATAGACTATAACCTTTTCATCCATCTCCTCATAAAGAATGTTGTACATAGGACCTTTCCCTTACAAGAACGGTGGGGGTCGCAGTACTCCAACTAATAACATTTCTAATGTAAGTGGGACTTTTTCATAAGTAGTTTTGGAAAGAACGGTCCACTTTGTATGACTTCTGTAGACTGAAGGAAGGACCAGTCTCCGTGTAGTTTTTCCTTATCACTAGGATCATCCTCTACCGCCGCGGTTGGGATGGTCAGCTGCTCCTGTCATGTGTCTCTTACTGACGTCTTGAGAATCTTTCAAACAACAAGTGTTCTGTTCCCAAACAATGGTCACTGGTTGTAAAACACTGAGGAAAATAGATGTACACTCTGTTCAACATATTTATCAATGACCTGATAGAGGGGCTGCACAGCAAAATATCAATATTTGCAGATGACACAAAATTATACAATATAATTAATGCAACGGAAGACAATGTGCGGCTACAAACGGACCTGGATAAGCTGGGGGCTTGGGCAGAAAAATGGCAAATGAAGTTCAATGTTGAAAAATGTAAGACTATGCACATGGGCAGGAGGAACGGATGTCACCAATATACACTAAATGGGGTACTGCTAGGGAAAAGTGATATGGAAAAGGATCTAGGGGTATTAGTGGATAATAGACTAAACTGGAGTAACCAATGCCAGTCAGCTGCTGCAAAAGCTAATAAAGTCTTGGGGTGCATTAAAAGAGGTACAGGGGCGAAGGATGAGAACATTATCCTTCCACTATATAAGGCACTTGTCAGGCCTCACATGGAATACTGCGTACAATTCTGGTCACCGGTGCTCAGGAAAGATGTCACAGTGCTTGAGGGGGTTCAAAGAAGGGCAACTAAACTAATACATGGAATGACGGGACTGGAATACCCAGAGAGGCTATCCAAATTGGGACTATTTACTCTAGAAAAAAGAAGGTTAAGAGGCGACCAAATAACCATGTATAAGTACATGAGGGGACAACACATGGATCTCTCCCGTGATCTGTTTACACCCAGGACCACAAAGGTAACAAGAGGACATCCGCTACGATTAGAGGAAAGTAGGTTTCATCACCAACACAGAAAGGGGTTCTTTACTGTAAGAGCAGTTAGACTGTGGAACTCTCTACCGGAGGAAGTGGTGATGGCAAAATCGATAGAGGAGTTTAAAAGGGGACTTGATGTCTTTCTGGAGAAGAAGTATATTACAGGATATAAATATTAGGTTAAGTGTCAATCCTGGTATATAGGCAGGTAGGAACTATTAGGGGTTGATCCAGGGAACAGTCTGATTGCCATTAGGGAGTCGGGAAGGAATTTTTCCCCCAAAAGGGCTAATTGGCTTCTGGCCTTGGGGTTTTTTGCCTTCCTCTGGATCAACACAGTAGGATAGACAGGCTGGACTAGATGGACAATGTCTTCATTCGGCCTTACATACTATGTTACTATGTTACTATGTTTATAGAGTAACGCTTCTGTATCTTCCTAGGAGGATTGTGTTCATAATGTACATTGCATAAAAATGTGGAATGTCCTGATCCCAAATAAGGGAAAAACCACCAGGATAAAGAGTTTATAGGATCATTTCACTACTCGGGAGCTCTAGAATATCACAATAGGATAAGCAGACAGATTTGTAAGCAGATACATACCGTATATACTCAAGTATAAGCCGACTTTTTCAGCACATTTTTTATGCTGAAAAAGCCCCCCTCGACTTATACTCGAGTGAGGGTCCTGTGCACCATTGCTTTCAATGGGGCTGTGGCTGCTGCCTGGTGGCCCCATTGAAAGCAATGTTCTGCCAGCAACCCTTGCAGTGATTTTCGGGGAAGGGCTTTAAATAGAAGCCCTTCCCTAAAAATCATCCCTAGCTGTAGTAAAAATTTAAAAAATATATGTACTCACCTGCCTGCCCTGCCAGGGGCTCGGGGTGCCTAGCCACTTGTCATCCCGGCATTGTAATGAAGTTCTTTCAGCAGGCGGGCATTTAAAATCCCTGCCTGCTGAAAGGCTGCATCTGATTGGCTGAGAGCTCAGCCAATCAAAGGCAGCACTCAGCCAATCATTGAATGACAGCTGAGCGCTGCCTGTGATTGGTCACAGTGCTCAGCCAATCACAGGCAGCGCTCGGCCATTCAATAAATTCAGCGAATCACAGCAGCCCTGGCCTATTGAAAACAATGGGAGAGCTTTACGATCCTCTGCCACAGCTGTGGGAGGGGATTCTTTACTACCCGCGGGGAGTCCCTTTGTCCTCCTGTATAAGGCCACGCTAGGCTTATACTCGAGTCATAAGTTTTCCCAGTTTTTTGTGGTAAACTTAGGTGCCTTAGCTTATATTCGGGTCGACTTATACTAGAGTATATATGGTAATTGCAACAAATATTCGAATTTATTGCATGCAGTAATTCTAACAGCACTAATGAGTTTCAGACAGGAACATGCACTGAGGTTCAACTATCACATGGGGAAGTTTGCAAGAAACACTTTCAGTTTGTAAAGAAAAAAAAAAACAGTCACCCGTGCCCCCCATGCCTACTTTTGAACACCATTTTAGTTTACAAAGTTACTCAACTTATTATATAGATTACATTGACTTGGCTGCTTAGTAGCCCATTTAGACCCAATGATTCTCGCTCAAAATTTGCTCAAAGCTGTCTTTTGAGCGAGAATGGTTGGGCTTAACTGCACGGACATCGTGCAGTTTTCGTGAACGAGTCACTCCTCGCTCCATTCTAGTTTTTTTGAATTGAGAGATGAACTCTCATCAGCGGTGCAGGCTGTTATCACAGTCGGCAGCGCTGATAAGATTCTTTCAGCTCGTGTCTCACTGGTAGTTGACAGCAGGACGCCAGCCGTTATTGCGGAGAACAATACAGCTGTTTGCTTATGCAAAACAGCTGTATTGTTTGCCAAGACATAGCAGCGGTGTCCTGCTCCGCCTGCATAGCTCTTAAATAGCTACTTAGCTACTATAGACTATGCAAAGATGATTGCTTAAAACTGTCATTTGAGTGACTTTTTTAGTGATCACCTGTCAATGTAAATAGAGTCTTAACATCTGCATTTGAGGGCTTCATTTTCCTGCTCCGTTTAGGGAGCAGGAAAGGGGACTCTCCTCTGGCCAAATGGGTCCATCTTAACACCGAACCAAAGAGTGCTGAATGGACTTTATTGACTATAATGGGGTACGGTTGGTTTCTGTTCATCAGCATGGCATTTTTCTGGAAAAAATAGTTCTGCATGCGGCCCTTTTTCTTCCGGTATTTTGTGCCGGTTCTGCAAAGGAACTTCCGATCGGAGCTCCAACGCAGATGTGAAGGTAGCCTTACTTCTCTTGTACTGATCCCGAGTTACAGCCTGTATTATACCCCAGAGCTGCACTCACTATTCTACAGCTAGTTATTGGAATCAGTCAATAACCTAGATGACAGGACCGAGCTCCTATAACACAGTTGGAGGTCACGGTTCCTGCAGCAGCATACTACACAGGTAACTCCTGGATCCCATGTAGTCCAACTTCATCAAACTTACATCAATGCTGGGTTCTACTTTGAACTCTGGTTAGCGGGAGGTATGGAAATTGCAGCTGTAATAGACACGCTAATATTTTACTGTATCGCATATCAATTGCTGCCCGTTAACAGCAGAGAAGCATTCAATATACAGATTGAGGGGGGGTTTGGAGGTAAACTTGGAGAAGCAGGCAGCAAAAAACTTTGCCATTGCAAAAAATTGCACACACCTTACAGAACTATCTTTTTGTTGCGTTTTTGCTTTTTTAATATATAAAAGCTATTTTTGGAGACTTGGAGCTGCCAAATAGACATAATCGCCGAGTAGTATAATTAGAGCCTCATATCGCTTTGTGAGACATCGGTATTGTGACGGCAGATGTGCCTCAGCCAAACGGAAATCACTAGAGAGGTCAGCATGCACCTCATTCCACAAGTGCAGAACTCTCCAGGGAACAGTCTAATGCATGGGTATAGAAGGATTGTGCAGGGCCGGGAGAAGGGATGAGGGCTATCAGTTTAATGTTAGATTAACATTATTAATCACACATAATGAACACGAGGAATGAAATAGTGCGCAGCAGAGGTGATTACAATCAATTTCATAGACGACTCGGTGTAAGAAAGCCGACCGTTAGGAGTCATAAACCACAGTAAAGAACAAGTTGATAAAATATCTCCAGGGAAAACGTCTCATTTTTACCTAAAAACACTATGGGAAAAATGAACTCAGACCGGTGTTTTGTATACCATACGAACGGATTTTTGCTGCGGAATCCACAGTCGGCGTCCTCACGCGGGATTTGCAGCAAATACCACTTGTAGTATGCTAGGTAAACTCGCCTTTTCCTTCACACTTGCAGAAAGGAATTGCGATTTCCGCAAGCACAGGGAAAAAAGAAATTGCAACATGCTCTATTTTGGTGCCGATGGAGCCGCCCAACCAGCAGCCCATCTGCAGTTGACATTGCGGATAGGCCGCGGGCAGCCACGTCATCGCCTAGCGACGGTGTGGGAGAAACAAGCATTTTTTTAAAAAAAGTACTGTGCATGACTGATGGCGAGCGTCCGCGGTCATCCACAACTATAGAAGAGACAGGTATGTGGGGTCAGAGACGGAATCCGCTGTGGAATCTGTCTCTGCCGTGTGCAGGCGGCCTTAGGCCTCATGTCCACGGGGAAAATCAGATCCGCTGCAGATTCTCCATGTAGAATCTGCAGCGGGTCCCTCCTGCCCCGCGGACATGAGCGCCGAAAATAGCAATTTAAAAGAATTTACCTATCCGGCGCGGGCGACGAAGCTCTGCTCTTCCTCACGGCCGGATCTGCATTTTCGGCCGGCGGATGAATTCCTGACGCCGGCGGCACGTCGCCGGCACGTCGTCGACGTGCCGCGCGCATGCGCCGGGCACATCCGCCGAGCCGAAGCAAGGGAGATGCGGCCGTGAGGAAGAGAAGAGCTTCCCGGTCCGCTGCGGGTGAGTAAATGCTTTAAATTCCTATTTTAGGTCTCCCGCGGATCCGGACGGCTTCCATAGGCTTCAATAGAAGCCCGCGGGAGCCGTCCCCGCGGGAGACCCGCATGAAAATGGAGCATGGTCCAGATTTTTTCATGCTCCATTTTTTTTTAAATCACTTTTATTGACGATCCGCGGGTATTTATCTACCCGCGGGTGGTCAATGCATCCCTATGGGGTGCGGATCCGCATGCAGGAAATCCGCTGCGGATCCTAAATCCTATTTTCCCCGTGGACATGAGCCCTTAGGCTTCATGACCACTTGCACCCACGGAGTCCACGGCTGAATCCCGCAAAAGAATCCGTGCGTGCTCGCGGTCATGGACGTAAAAAAGACAATTTCTTACCTCTCCGGATCCAGCGCGGATCTCCTCCGTGCTGGCCGGATCTTCTCTCTTCAGCGCGGCGCATGTGCCCGGGTCACATAGGCGTTTACCCACCTTGCTCAGACATTACGTATGGCAGTGGTTATATAGCAGCAGCGAGTATTGTTCATGTTACATTAGGGATGGGGAAGGTGCGCGACATACAGGTGGAGCAAATATGGGAAGTTCTCAAGGGGTTCCCCTACAGGTGAGGTATGGGAAGCGATTGGGGTTCTGAAGGAGAAGAACCCCACGTGCCGTCATCAACTGCACTCAAGGCTTGACAGAATCAATAGCATGGGCAACGCATCTGTCTTGGAAGGAGCCGCAGACAGCTGAAGGTTAGATGATTATCACAGTCCATTCATCACCTCCTGCCAATAAGGTGGCTTGTTAACCCCTTAGGGACACAACCTAGTCTCATTGCTCAGATCTAACATCTGCTACTTTATGATGTAATAGGTCCTAAATGCTGTTACATGTCGACGGGATCCTGAGACGGCTTCTTCATGACAGATCATACCGGACGTTACAATAGAAATCACAACCTTCCCCCCCCCCCCCAATACAGTGACTGATGCCAGACACACACGGTTAATAACACGCACTATATAGCTACATGGGACGGTTTTTAAACGTTCTTTTGTATTGTTAGGACGCTATTTGGATTATTAAATTAGCAGTATTTTTTCACATTTTCTAAAAGATGACAAAGATTTTTTTTTTTTAAGGAACCGAGTCAGTTCTGAAGTGGCTTTGAAGGGCCCAAGTATTAGAAACCCCCATTCATTGCCCTCCTTTATGAAAAGCTGCACCCCTAAAAGTATTTACAATAGCATTCAGGAAGCCTGCAGACGCTTTACGTATTTCAAGGGATGTGTTGCAAATTTTAATACAGAATACAGTCATACAAGATCCTGCTTTTTGGGGGCAGGTGTCACACTGATAAGTGGTTTGTCACACTGATAAGCGGTTTGTCACACTGATAAGCGGTTTGTCACACTGATAAGCGGTGCCCTTTCTTATCCTCTTTTTGGAACATGCACTGCACATTCTTTGGATCCTTCCCTTCTTTTTAGTTTGCTGGAAAAATATTGCCCTGCTATAATGTGTGTGGCCGCGCTTCCAGAAGTACCGGGGCCCCTCTTCCTGGTCGCCAAATATTAGGGCCTTGATCACCACCTCTTGAAATGAAAAAAAATGTCCACAATGGGCCTGCACACCAACAAAGCATGCGTGCCCTATATAGTGCCCCCTGTGCACAGGCAGATTCTTGTACCACATCCTCTAGTCCTGCATGGTGCTGTACGGCTTCAGTGATCCAACAGGTCAATCCCATGAAAATAGGGGAAAGCCAGTATAAAAGTTACCTAGGCAGAGGTGGCAGCCCTGGCTCAGCAGCGGCCGCACCAGATTGCACACAACTGTTCCCATAACTTGCAGGAGGGGGCCATCAATCCTGTTGTCCTTCCCTTCACATATCCTAAACCTGCGGGTGTACCCTGATGTACTCTAGCATTCCTGACCCCTATCACAGGCCTCTCACTAGCCAAGCCATAAACCTACTGCACACTGATGAGGGGCAAAAAACCCCAAAACAGCTGTCTGTGTATGGATTCTGGCATGGCTTTCAATTCCCAATCATTGTTACAAGGCTTGTATAAAGAGTCTAACATTGACTTGCAGGAATGCTGCCTTCCAATAGGTGGCGCTGCAGAGGTATTGTCCCATCTCCCTTATTTGCATATTACCCAGAGGAGCAAGAATGGCCTTATAAGTCTCCTCACTCACCTTCTAGGTGCTCTCCCTAAGGAGAAAAGATAGCGTTCCTGACCTGATGTACTCTCACACTGCTAATACCTGCTCTCTTAGGCCATGCTCACACAAGCATATCACTACAGCATATTCTGAGCGAGGGTCTTGGCGTGTAATATGCTGTACCAATCTGCCATAGGCGGCCATGTTTACCGCTCACATGACTTGGGTGAAATCCACGCAAGGTAAATCGCAGCATGTTCCATCTTGGTGCATAACACATGCCTACGTGCCAAGATAGTACATGGCTATGGGCAGCACGCTACCAGAATACGCTTATGTGGGTTCAGCCTAACTTGGCAGGCACTAGAAGCCAAGCCTCCCTTTAAAATCAGGGACTCATCAACAGCAATTCCCATTTTAGGGGTGTATGCCCAGGGCAACCATGGCAGTGAACTGGTCTGTGAGGGGTGTCATTTTAAACAAATGGGGGGTGTTATGTGGGTGGGCACTGCTCATTACTAGGATAGTGGAGGAAGGTCAGGATCGCCCTAGTACTAGAATAATGACACCACACAACAAATAATCGGTGCAGACAGGTCTACAGAAAGGCACATTCTCCATAACAGAGGAGATTGGATTTCTTATTATGCTTGACTGACAGCTAGTAAATAAATGCCCCATAGTGCGCGCTCCCCGCCACCCCCCCCCACCCCCCCATCAGCAGGAAAAGCAGATTATACGGCCATTATACAACACCTTGCTCTGCCGCAGACATGTGGATGTGGAGCAGCCAGGGGTAAATGCTGCCGCAGCCGGCTGGGTCACGCTGATGGAGGAAATGATCTCTCCTCCATCAGCCTGGGGCCGGGTCACACAATCGTAGGTGAATTGCGTATTACGCATGTGTAATATACGGTAAATTGTGGCAATTCAAATACATTGAATTTGCAAACACAAACACATTTGTAAATATTCATTGAGTATAATGAACGGGTAAAAAAGAAAGCAGCGCGTTCTATTTTACCGCGCATTACGCGCCATGGAACCCTATTGTTCTCTATGGGTCCATACGAAAATGCTGTACGCACGCAATTACATTAAGTGCGACGTTTTTACGCAACGTTGCTAAAAGACAATAGAAGCAAAGTAAAAAAAAATGAAGAAGCCCTGAAGCCGGTGAATGGCAGCGTCCGTGAGATTCACCGGCACGCTCAAGCAAAAAACACAACTATACGCCATTCCACATCCCGGGAAAACACTGCATTTTATACGCCGCAGTCTACCATACTCTGGGGTGAGCCCGGCCTCACTCGGCGATCCCACTGATGTGGGATGTGCTGGGGGCTACAAACTCTGGATTAGTGGGGGTCCCAGCTTTCAGACCCGCATGATCAGCAGGTTATTAATAGGAATACTCCTCTAAGGAATACTCATAAAAATAGCAGCCGTTCAGTAGTGAATGGCCGCTGTGTTATGTCAATGGAAGCGAGCGGGGGAACAAGAGGAGAGAAATCTCCTGCACTGCCCCGCCCCCCTGCTGGCCGCTCCGTAAGAGACAGCACTGCTAGCTCCCGTGCAGCAGTACGGGATCGCAGAGACACAGGGACGAGTGTCAGTCATTGTTTGCCTGACAGTCGCCCCGTGTAAAGTGACCTTTATACAATACAATATATGTATCCCACAGTGGTGCCAAAAAACAATACAACTTGTCCCCAAAAAACTAAGCCCTCATACGACTATGTTAACAAGTTATGGCTCTTACAATGGGACAACAACCGCTTGGTTTTTATGGCCGCTTCCACATGCGACACAATATCGCATCTGTGTTTTGTGCGGTATAACTGCTTTCTCATGGCGATATAGCGATTTTGTGCCGCTACAAAGTCCCGCAACTTTGTATCAACACGTGCAAAGATTTTCGGCAGGGGGAGGGGGGAGCCTTAAAATATAAGATCTCCCCCAAAAATAAGTCCTAGCTGCCTAAAAAAAAAAGAAAAAAAAGAAATACATTACCTGTGATTGATTCATCGAGGGCTGGCACTCAGCCAATCAGAAGCAGAGCTTCCTGGAGGCGGGGTTTTCAAAAACCTGACCAGGAAGTTATGCCAGAGAACTTCAATCAAGTGCTGGGGAGCTACAGAAGAAGTGTGCCGGAGCTGGACAGCGCCTCTTAGGTGATGTGTTTCTTTTTTTGTTTTTTTAGGCAGCTAGGGCTTATTTTGGGGCTTTTACACTTGCAACACAAAGAAAGGCTCCATAAGGGAACATGGGCTACAAGACATTGCAGATTGCGGCTGTATAGAGCATGGCGCGGTTTTGTATTCTTGCAATGTAGCAACCTACAAAACATCACTGATATGAAAGAACACATTGGAAAGTATGGGTTTCACATACAGGTGATTTGTAGTGCCGGCGCACTGCGAGAGATCCATGTGATTGTAAAACACTTTTAGGCCACACAAGATACAAACGGCTGCGTTTATTTATTTTTACATGATTGTCATTGAGACTTTCTAATGTTAAAACCGCATCACACAAAAATCGCAAAGCGCCAATTTGTGATGCATTTTTAACATTAGAGAGTCCCATTAACATCTGCATTAGTGTGTGGGAGCCCTTAAGGATGAGGCGAAGGTTTTCAAGTGCCCTTTCAGAGGCCGTAACTTTTTTACTTTCCCGTCAGCACAGCCATAGGGGCCTCATTTGCTGTGTGGTGTACTGTAGCTTTTGTCGGTAACATTTTGGGGTATATAAACCACTTTTGCTCATTTTTATTGCTTTCATTTTGATTGTTTTTTACTTACAGTATTTAATGTGATTTAAATAAATGCACTGATTGGAGGCCTCCTGCACACGGCAGATCCAGACTCCGACTGCAGAATCCCACACTGATTCCAGCCCTGACCGCGACGTGTGACCCCGAGGACCTGTCGTCTTCTTCGCCGGCCACCTCGCGGACCTGCCTTCTTCCAGCTTCTCTGTAATGAGGGTGATCCGCACAGTTTGACGTCGGAAATGCGCAGTGCAGATTTTTTATTCTGAACTTCTGCTTTTCCTGCGGAATCCGTGGCCCGTCTGCACTTGACAGTGAAACAGTAGAGGGCAGATGGGTGGCGATGGTAACCGGTGGCATAACGGTCACGCCTGTAAAAGCTACAGAAGCATAGGATTGTGTGCTCAGGTCCCCTACAGGAGCACAGATACTTTTCTTTTCACCCTTTTTTTAAACTTATTTTCTAAAACTTTTTTTCCCTTTTTTTGCACACTTATTTTTGGGGAGAAAAAAAAAGTAAGAAAAATACATATTTGATGTTGCTGCATTCATGACTTGGATAAGGGTGAATGTGGGCGGACGGATTTGAAATGCAGAATCCGGAGAGGGTCGTCCGCCTCCGGATTCCACTGCAAATACCTCCCATAGTTAGCTATGGCAAAACGAGATTTCCTCTGCAGGAGCGGAAATCGACTTGTGGAGGAGAAATCTCAGCGTGCTCCACTTTAGTGTGGATTCTGCACGGACGGCCGCCATTGAAGTCAATGAAAGCCATCCGATCCGCAGCCCTTTTAGCCTTATGAGATAGGCTTATGGGCTGACAGTAGGTGACCCGCTGAGTCTGGGGACGTAGGGGTTATAATTACCCCGATTTGAGTGCTGGAAGCTGCTGCTCAGTCATTGAGCGGCTCTGCTAAGTAGTCCGCCCATTATAAAAGAGGAACGGGTGGACTACTTAGCAGCAGCTTCCAGCGCTAACACCGAAGGAACGACGGGGGAGGTAAGTACAACACTTACATCCCTGGACTCAGTGGGTCACCTACTGTCAGCCCATAAGCTTAGCCTATAGGGATAAGAGTAGGTGACCGATTCCCTATAAACATTCCCCAGCATGCATCAGTATTGGGGGACCGTGGCTGTCTCAGAGGTAATGGGTTTTGAAAATTTTGCATCTTTTCTAAATAGCTTAAAAAGCAACAAAAAATCCTTCTAACACTTCTCAATTCCCAAGTAGCGTCTTACTGAGAGACGGAATGGAATTTCATATGAAGGCTTGAAAATGTTATTAGAAAAAGATTTCTGCTTGGAGTCATGTTTAAATTCAAAGGGTCATAAAACTCACCCATGCTGGGTCCGAGTCATAAAACAATATTAAAAAATATTCTCTGCAATTTCATTAAAATGCTTCACTCTGCTCTGCATCCACTTCCCTTGTAGAGGATCATCCATGGCCTCCTCTGAAACGCCGTGTCGGCGCGGTGCAGTGATCCACTGCAGAGCATGCAGCAGGCCTCCCCGACAACCTGCTGTACTGCACTACAGCTTTAGGCCTCATGTCCACGGGCTTTAAATCTGCAGCTGTTCTCCAACACGCGGATCCGCGCA
This sequence comes from Eleutherodactylus coqui, assembly GCF_035609145.1. Classification (NCBI taxonomy): domain Eukaryota; kingdom Metazoa; phylum Chordata; class Amphibia; order Anura; family Eleutherodactylidae; genus Eleutherodactylus; species Eleutherodactylus coqui. The sequence goes on from NC_089849.1 coordinate 114,579,103, forward strand.
CCCAGAGGGATGCATTGGACACCCGCAGGTAGTTAAATACCTGCGGATGTCATTTTTCCCGTCAGGCGCGGATCCGCGTGCGGGAAAAAAATGGACATGCTCCATTTTAGTGCGAGTCTCCCGCGGGGACGGCTCCCGCAGGCTTCTATTGAAGCCTATGGAAGCTGTCCAGATCCGCGGAAGACCCGTACCAGAATTAAACTCACCTGCTCCGGACAATGCGGTTCTTTCCTTCTTCGCGGCCGGATCTTCTTCCTTCGACCCGGCGGATGTGCCCGGAATTTAACTATTAGCAATTACCTTTGTGGGACAACCCCTTTAACCCCTTAATGACTCAATGACAGGCCCCCTTTTTTTTTAAAGGATATATATATATGTGACCTAGTGTTACTTTGATTTAGTCCTTTTTAATGTGAAACTCCCAGCCTCTTTCTCCTCAGATGGTCATGTGATCTCCACTCTGACCTGGTCAGATCTACTTGGGTTTATGCTGTCTGAAACTAGTCAGTTTCACAGTCTGACTCATGATGTTGCATGAATCCACCACAGACACTGCCTGGAGGGGGACACGGGCACTCCTATCACAGTTACCGTTACAAAATGGTGCTTGAAAGGGGTCTACATAGAAGAGACTGCAGTACACAGAGGAGACCTCCAGAGTGTGATAACAACCAGGTGAAGGAGGCCTGAGATGGAAAATTTCTTTTTTAAAAATATTTTTTCCTACCCACATTCAAAAAATCATAACTCTCATTTTTACATCAATGTAGCTGTCTGAGGACTTGTTTTTTTAGGATTAATTGTATATTTTAATGGTACTATTTAATGTACTTTATAATGTGCTGAAAAAAATAAAAAAAATTCTAAGTGGAGCAAAATGGGGGGAGGGAGGAGAGAAAGTAAATACATAAATCCTATTTGTATAGCGCTTTCAGGTAATTTTATTTATGACCAGCCAGCAAGCTGGGTACTCATTTTACCAACCTCAGAAGGGTGAGTCAACCTTAGACCAGCTACCTGAATCAAGCGGCGATTGAACTTGCAACCTTCAGGTCGTGAGTGAGAGCTTGGGACTGCATTTCTGCTGCCTTAACACTCTGAACCACACAAGGCCATCTTTGGGAGGGTCTTGTTATTGTGGTGTACGCATTACACTAAAAATTACATACCATTCTGTGGCTGAGAAGGATTCTGACTATACAAAAATTAAGAATAAAATGATCTTTGAAAAAAAAAAAATAAATAATTATATACATATATACACACACATTCTCTTCACCACCACCATCTTGTGTCCGACATAACTTTACGTACATCGTGTTTTATTTTGATATAATCTGACTTTTAGGGTGGAGCTAAGCGCAGGGACTTAGCTCCACCCCCGTCTCGCCCCCTTCTATTGCAAATAGCGGCAAGGGTTGGAGAGGGGGCGGGAGCTCCCGGCTCTTCCATCCCCCCCCCCCCCCCCCTGCAGACAAGGACACCGTATATCGGCTCGGCGTGAAAACCGAGCCGATATACGGTTGTCTGAATCCACCCTTATGGACACCATGATAGCCAACATGTTTTTTGGTTTTTGCATTTTATTATACATACAGAATAAGGGGGAGAGTTTACATTTTGATTATCCTTTGTTTACAATGATTTAAAAAAAAAAAAAATCACAACTTGCAAATCGTTTGATTGCCTTTATCATACACAGAAATACTTCAGTATTGCAGTATTGGGCATTCTATTAAGATGGGGAACAGGTCCTTCAGAAGACCCTGGGCTGCCGTCACAACCGAATGGTACCTCAGGATCTTATCACAGGAGGGCCATTAGAGTCCCCTGAAGACAGATTTAAAGGGTTAGCAGCATTTAAAGGGTTAACAGCCGTGATTGGCATGAACACTGATCGCAGCTGATACCAGTCATACAAACCCCACACACCCAGGAAGTACATATAAATCCTAGGGCATGCAGGGGTTAAGGACATAGTCTATTTTAGGTTTTAGAACACTGACCCGTTTTTAAAAACTTACAAGTGAAAAAAATGTATTTTTACTTAGACAAGGATTCCATTTTTTTTGAGACACACTGTACTTTAACCCCTTAGTGACGGAGCCAAATTTTGAAAATCTGACATGTGTCACTTAACATATCATAACTCTGTAAAGGCTTTACATATCCAAGCGATTCTGACATTGTTTTTTCACCACATGTTGTACTTCATTTACGTGAAAAAAAATAGACTGATAGTATTTATGAATATTTATTAAAAGTGCTAATATTGGGAAAATTTTGAAAAAATTGTCATTTTTTCACATTTTCAACTGTAATTACGCAAATATGTGCAAACATACTGTACACATTTTTGCTAAGGTTTATATTTCCATCAGTTTACTTTATTCTGGACGCACATTTGAAAAACTTTCATGTTTTTTTTAACCATTTAGGAGACGTACAAATTTAACATTACTTTTCAGCATTTCGAGAAACACTGTTTTCCTACACCAAGCCAAGATTGCAAAGGCTCATGAGTGTCAGAATAATAGATACCCCTCCCCCCCCCCCCAAATGAGCCCATTTTAAAAACTACACCCCTTAATGTATCCACAGAGGGGTGTCATGAGTATTTTGACCCCACAGTTTTTTTTTTCAGGAGAGTAAAAATAAAATTTTACATTTTTGCAAATATGTCATTTTAAAGACATTTTTTTGTATAGTGCACATGAGAATAAGGTGACACCCCAAAATGGGTCCCCGTTAGTCCTGTTTTCAGAAACATACCCATTGTGGCCCTAATCTTATGTCTCGATGCACAATGGGGCCCTAAATGAAAGGAGTAGTCTGCGGCTTTCAGAGCAGACATTTTGCTTGAAGGCCTTTTAGGCCCCATTGCCCACTTGTAGAGCTCTTGAGCGGCCAAAACCATTGAGAACCTCCACAAATGACCACATTTTGAAAACTAGACCCCTTAACAAATTTATCTAGGGGTGGACTGCATATTTTGAGCCCACGTTTTTTGAATCAATTCAAGCAAAGCAAAAGGAAAAAAAAAATCAGTTATAATTTCTGGCAATGGTGTCCTTGTAATAACAAGTTTTTTTGTGCAGCGAACTTATGAATGAAGACTTGCACCCCAAAATGGATGCCCCTGTTTGTCCCGCGTTCAGAAACATACCCATTGTGGCCCCAATCTTCTAACTGCAGACATGGTGAAACCTATAATGGAGAGAACACCCACTGGATTTCTGGGCACAACTGAATAAATTCCAGGCCTCATTGCTCACTTGTAGGATCATTAAATTGCCAAAAGCAAAGAGAACCCGCACAAATGACTCCATTTTGAAAACTAGACCCCTTAACGAATTCATCTAGGGGTGTACTGTGTATTTTGACTCCACAATTCTTGAATGAATTTGAGTAAAGGAGGAGGAAACAAATCACAATTTTCATTTTTTTGCCAAGCATGTCATTTTAATAAAAAGTTTTTTGTGCAGCGAACGTATGAATGAAGACTTGCACCCCAAAATAGATACCCCCGTTTGTTCCGTGTTCAGAAACATAGCCTAAGTGGCCCTGGTCTTATGTCTGGATACACAACGGGGCCCAAAATAAGAGGAGTAGCCGGTGGTTTTCAGAACAGAAATTTTGTTTGAAGGCTTTTTAGGCCCCATAGCACACTGGTAGAGCCCCTGAGCGACCAAAACCATAGAGGGACCCCACAAATGACCCCATTTTAAAAACTAGGCCCCTTAACAAATTCATCCAGGGGTGTACTGAGTGTTCTGACCACATTTTTTTTTTGCAAAAATTATTATAAAGCAAGTGAAAAATAAATACAATCTCTTTTTTTTTCATTAATTTGTCATTTTCCTGACAGTTTTCTTTGTTTTAAGCAGGGAAAACTGGGGAGACGCACACCAAATTTTATAGTGCTAGTTCTTCTGTGTTCAGCAATACCCCCATTATAGCCCCAGCTGCATACAGGTCACATTGCTAGGCCTATAATGGAGGGATCACCTATTGGATTTCAGGGCGCAACTAAAATAAAAATGACTCCCTAAAAGAATACTCCCCCCCCCCTCCTTTTGGCGCTTCTGGACAATAAGTTATAGGGCGGTATCAGTGATAAATAAATAAAAAAAATACAATTAATCATGTAAAACGGTGTGATAAGTTTACAAATAGGGGTAATTACAAAGGCCAGGGTGAGATGGGCACGTGGGGCAATAAAATAGTGTATCCCTCCTCCTCCCTTGCTTGGTGCAGACGCGACACCTTTGCTGAGCGTATTTTTTACCCGCAGTCTCGGGGATGGGGTGCATAAAGTGGCGCTCTGTGAGCCTTCGCACCTCCTCAGATTGTATTGCATCTTGAGGTGCAGTGGTCTCAAATAAAAGATGTTCAATGAGCTCCTCCTGGAACTGGAGGAAGCTCAGCGTGCCCCCAGATAACTTAGACGACGTGCGCGTTATAGGTAGCGATCTGTATTAGGTGGATCGCTACCTTCTTATACCACGCACGCGTCTTTCGTTTTACGAGATATGGCTGTAGAGCCTGGTCGGACAAATCGACCCCCCCCCCCCCCCCCATAAATTTGTTGTAGTTCGTGACACAGAGTGTTTTTCTTTTCTGCGTTGCAGCCCCCCTCTCCCTTACTGCTACGCAGGCGTCTGTGTGAACAGTGGACAACACATAAACATCCTTTTTGTCGCACCACTTTATCGCAAGTAAGGGGTCCTTTGCGAGCGGGTAAGACGCTCCTCTATCTACCTGCCTGGAAACCAGGGGTTGTGGGAACCCTACTCTATTTCTGCGCACCGTTCCGCAGGCCCCTGTGTCTGCGTCATGTAATGCCTTAAAAGGGGGATGCTGGTATAATAATTGTCCGTGTAAATGTGGTACCCTTTATTTTAAAAAGGGCCCACACGATTTTCCTACTCGTGCCGATATTTTCAGGGCAGTTCGGGGGATTTAGATGTCGGTCTCTGCCCTCATAAATAAAAAAATCGGATGTACAGTATATCCAGTCGCACTCACAAATTTTATAAAGTTTGACGCCATTTCTAGCGCGTTTGGAGGGAATAAATTGGCGATAGGATAGACGGCCCTTAAAGCTCATAAGAGACTCGTCCACCGCCAAATTTTTCACTGGGGTATAAAATGTTTTTAAAAGAATCTTTTAATAAAACAACAAGGGGCCTCAACTTGGACAAGCGGTCGTACGCCGGGTCATTTCTGGCGTGAATTTGCATGTTATCGGCGAGGTGGGGAAAGAAAAAAAAAAAAAAAAATCGCATGGTGTTTTCAAACTGCTGGCGGGGCATTACAGACGCAAACAAAGGTGTCGCGTGAACGGCTCTAGCGGACGAGTAAGACCGTATAGAGGATTTTTTAACAAGTCCCATTAAAAGGACAATTCCCAGGAATTTTTTTAATCCTGGGATATTAATGGGGGTCCACGTCCAGGAATGTACCGATGCGGGGTGCGCGGTAATATACTGTCCAGCATAGGTGTTCGTCTGCCAGACAATAAGCTCCAGAACGGCATCAGTCATAAATACATTTAAAAAATTGAATGGGCTAAATTCGCGACCTCTGCATTGATGCCAGGCGTGACGGTAAATGCGGGGATGCGGGGCAAAAATATATCTGCGGAACTCCATGCAGTGGCAGGCGCCGCAATACTTGGCCCTGCTGCCCCAACAACTTCCTCAGCCTCCATAGCGCTAGAGGCTGAGTCGTCGCTAAAAAAAACCTCCTCTTCCGACTCACTGGTGGCATCGCTACCAGAACTTGAAGCGAAGAGCAGAGCGCGTATGCTTTCTCAGCGCTGTAGTGCCTACGATCCATTTTAGAATTTTTTTAAATGGATGTAGAAAAAAAAATAATGTAACCCCGAAAAAAAACGGACGTGGGTATACCGGGGTGATTAGGGTATGTGGGGCGGCGAAGACAGGGTGAGGAGGTAGACAAAATTTTTAAAAAAAGAATGTAATTTCCCCCCCACAATTTAAAAAAAAAAACGGACGTGGGTATAGCGGGGTAATAAGGGTACGAGGGGCGGTGATTATGGGATGACGGCAGGGCTTTTTTCAGTTTTTTTCACTGTCTATATCAGACACGGTTTTTCGCTGTTATCGCTCTCCTGTCTCAAATCTCTCTCAGTGACAGGAGAGAGATAAGCTGGACTAACCGTGTCCGATATTTACTAAACATATGACATGGATGGCTGTGATAAGTGTATCACAGCCACCCATGTCAGCAGGGACCAATTACTTTGCTCCCTGCAGGTTACCAAGCCAAAGGCAACTTTGGCCTTAGACTCTACTGCACATGTGCCGCCATTTTGGCGGTGCATGCACAGTTCTGCCGTTATTTTCGGTACTTTTGGGGGCTTTAGGGACTATTTTCAACTCCCCTCACGGATCCGATCCGTGAGGGGAGATCAAACTTTACTACCTAAAACATTTTACAAACTTTTCCTTGGCGCGCAAGCGCAGAAGCCCGCGGCAATGGCAGATCGCCAAGGGACATCTCGGAGGACGGGGGTGAGTATTTTCACCTCCCCTCATGGTCACCGCGGTCCCTGGTGGCATCGCCTGTCTCTCGACTACCTGCAGGAAGGCCATTTTTCTCCTGGCGCGCATGTGCAGAATACGGCAGAGGGCCCGTCACATCGCCGGGGACAGCCAGGGACCGCCACGGACCTAGGTAAGTAGTTTCAGTGCCCCTCATGGTTGCGATCCATGAGGGGAGCTGAAACTCCATCTTTTTTTACTTTTTTTTTAACTTTATTGCGATCGGCGCTATCCATTGGATAGCGCCAATCGCATTCTCGGGGGGGTGGGGGTGGGGGGGTGGGACTGCCCGCAGCCCGAGATAACAGCTCCATGCTGTCGGCTACCTGCGGGCACTGACAGCATGGAGCTGTCACGTCCAGAGCCTGAGGGGCATTAATCCTAAGAGGACGCATGTTTCTACGTCCTCTAGGATTAAAGCCCACTCAGGCGGGACGTAGAATCCCGATGGGGCCGTCACTAAGGGGTTAAATAAGCATAAAATGTTAGTCGGAGTTTTGAGAGAGAGACGCTGTATATTGGCCGGCGTGAATACCTGGCCGATATACGGTCGTCTGAATGCACCCTGAGGCTGAGGATTTTCACTGATGTTTTCACTTATTAAAATGGGGTGAAATCCACATCAAACCCCGTGTGTTACAGGTCACAGGGATGTGGGTGAAGTTGGCCTAGTATCTGCTACTGCAGAAGATCCATTACATGTGAATGTAATATTAAAAGTAAAGCGGGTAAGGTAAATGAAACTGGACTAAAACTTCATTTAAAATGTCAAAGGGCCGCAGCTTCAGAGTTACACGGCCAGCCCCACTGACTGAGGCCTCCTGTCCAAGGGCGTTAAAAGCGGTGATCATCCGCACGTGGGTAACGCAATGAACACTTTCCATGGGACAACTATGGAAAGTGCGATCCGATGTACGTGAGCAGAAGAAAACAAAATCACAGATTTCCGCTCGCATATAAAAATTGCGACATGCCGTGATTTTTCACAGTGAACCCATCAAAATGATATCAATGCGGTAAAAATCGCAGCGACATAATGCTCTGCTGAGGCGGCTCCATCAGCAGTATATCGCAACATCCGTGGACAGCCGGCCTGGTATATAGCAAAGGTCTATATGGTCTTTCAAGATTCCGGTTTATCGCAGTGAAATACTGAGAGTCCACCTTGCTTTACACGCAGAAGAAACCTCTGGCAAACCCCATATTTAGTAAAATATTCATATATAATGAACCATATGCACAGTTCGTACATACACATATGAGCCAGAGGAGAGCCGTCAGCCAGAGCTTTACATCGCCCCCCAGTGGGAACTGAAATCTCAGTAATCTTCCCTCTCTAGAGTAATAGAGGTGGATCCTGGGGCGTCCTGCACAACCACTTAGCAATTTCATCTAGACCTATTCTCCAAGCCTCGGATACACATCCACTCTGCAGATACTGGATACTCGGAGATCCCCGATGTAACGCCATAAGATGGGCATGTGATCACAATCTACTGATAGCGAGTTACTGGCTCTCCGTGACATAAATATCTACAACGCATCCTAATAGACTGAAGGAGTCTCTCAGAGATGTGATACAATGTTATTTTCGCACTGCAGTGTGTGGGAAGCTTTTACACATCGATACAAATTATAGAAGAATAGATGGGATTCCTTACTGAAAAACCAGCAAAGTGAGAGGAGTCGGTCAGCGCCTATAAGCCCTACAAGACGTATAATACATAGCTGGATCCAACTTACCCTACTTGGTGTCCCCCGTTGTCAAAGCCGCCATTGGGGGCAATCGGCAGACTACACAGGCAAAGGCATAGAAAGAGAACTGGCCTTCCCATTCTACGACTGCACCCAAGTAGTCCCGTGAATACAGACCGTAACAGCAGGGACCGCCGAAGAGGGTCATTATACTACATCACTGGATAGAACGTTCCTGCTTCTGTGAACCCATAGGTTTAGTTTATAGGGCTCCCTTTACGGGCGTTGCCAATGTGTGAATAATAGGATACTGATCTCACTTATTGTAACGAGCACAAATAAAAAAAAATCCTTTGGCATTATGTGATGAAATTTGAAAGTGTAATTGATCTGATCTACATTTTTTTCTGCTAAGCCATTCTAACGATTTCCTAATTAAAGTTACAGATGGAACAGCAAGCTGCTGCAGTATGGCACCTAAATAATGTATCACATTTTGTGCCAGTTTATGGAAGAAAAAAAAAACAGGCAAAGCCAATTTGAAGATATCTCAAGAACAATATTAAGTGAAGATAATCACAATGTGGGGCTTTAGTAATTGTGTGTAATAAATTAGGCGTAAAGCAACTCTCCAGTCCCGGGATAGCAGTTGTCCACCGGAAAGGATGGAGCAGTGGGTGGGAGGAGTTATATTACCGGGTGCCCTTTTCTATGGCTGAACTACTGTGCAATCACCTGTTCCTGGAGCCCTTCAGCGGTCTTTTAAAGGTGGCCATGTTACTTCTTAGACTACCCCATTCCTACTGATGACAGGTAGCACATCAACAGTCAAAGACACTATACACTGATCTGTCTGGCTACCATTGCAAACGTGAGCAACAGAGGCCAATATGGAAACCACATGCAGCGCCCCACTACCAATGCACAGTGTGGTAGGGATAGTCACACCATGTCAATCTTGGAAGACGGGTCCCAAGAACAGGCATATCCACAACAGTACATCCATAGAGGGCTCCAGGTAATATAACAACCCCTTCCACCCTGGTACTATTGTATCTTAACTTCACCAAAAGAATGGGTGGAGACAAGATGCACGCCCAATACCAATGTCCCCAACTGGATTGGCTGGCCAGGAGAATGAGTGGCCATCATCATCCCTGGCTCCGGTCATTCCCTCCCTCCTATGCCGTTCCGCCTTGTTCCCTTTCCCGGCTCCTGCGCTGTCAGTCTCCTCACTGCCGTCACATATGCCACTCCCATAATGCGAGGCCGGTGAAGAGAGTGACAGCGGCTGGGTGAGTGTGCCGGAGTAGGGACCGGAGAAGGCAGAGTGCCGGGGGCAGTAACACTCAGTCGCTCTCCCTTGTTCCTTTTCCTGGCTGCAGCGCTGTGACAGTCACCCCCAACACCCCCCTCACCGTCCACATTTTCCGGACATGGTACTACGAGGTAACACATGTCCCCAGCAGACTCCCCCCCCCCCCCCCCCCACCAGTGCCGCGCTCATAACTACATGGTTGGCCCAGCTAAAACACATCTACCCTTGCATCCTCCCACTCTGCTGATATGTTTCCTTCAATCCCGTTCCCCCTGCGGCTGCTGCACCCTGGGCCGCTGTCCCTTTCCTCCCCGGTCTCACAGTTCACCATGGCAGCACTCTCCTCTGCACTGTCATCCTGCAGGACGATGTAATCTACAGCCAGCGGGGAGGCATGACACCCACAACCACCAATCCACAGCTGGGGGCGTCCCCTCTCACTGAAGCCAGTTTTCGGTGTTGACAAGATACAACAGTACCCCCCCTCCCTCTCTTTCCAATTCCTTGTCAACATTTGTCTGCCAGGACTGGAGGCTCACTTTCAAGGAGTTATCCCCCAGATATCTTGAGAATGACACACTAAAAGTCCACTGGTTGAATAGAGCAGTGGTCACATATGTTAATCGCCTTTCCAGTCACCCAAGGGACTTGCGGTGTGCCATTGAGGGGAAACTGATCAAGCTAACCGATGACTCAAAGCTAGGAGGGATGGCTAATATTGGAGAAGAGAGGATTCAAAAAAATCTAGACGAACTTGTATAGTGGACGGCAACAGAATGGTGTTAAACAAGGAGAAATGCTTGTACTGCATCTGGCAAGAAAACTGAAAAATGCTTATACAGATTGAGAGGAATTGGGCTAAGCAGCAGCACATTTGAAAAAGACTTGGGTATACTAATAGATCATAGACTGAACATGAGTCAACAATGTGATGCAGCAGCAAAAAAAAAGCACACACAATCCTAGGCTGTATTAGAAGCATAGAGTCTAGATCACATGAGGTCATTATCCCCCTCTACTCTTCCTTAGTCAGACCTCATCTGGGATACTGGGGCCAGTTCTGGGCACCCCACTTTAAAAAAGACAGACAAACTGGAGCAAGTTCAGAGAAGAGTTACCAAGATGGTGAGTGGTCTGCAAATCATGTCCTATGAGGAACAGTTAAAGGATCTGGGAATGTTTAGCTTGCAGAAGAGAAGGCTGAGAGGAGACTTAAAAGCTGTCTACAAATATCTGAAGGGCTGTCACAGTGCAGAGGGATCAGCCCTATTCTCATTTGTACAAGGAAAGACTAGAAGCAATGGGATGACACTGAAAGGGAGGAGACACAGATTAGATATTAGACAGTGCGGGGGATCAATGAGTGGAACAGGTTGCCACGGGAGGTGGTGAGTTCTCCTTCAATGCAAGTGTTCAGAGGCTGGACAGACATCTGTCTGGTATGATTTAGTGATCCTGCACTGAACAGGGGGTTGGACCCGATGACCCTGAAGGTCCCTAGAGATAGAGGATAAATAATTTTTGTGGGATAATTTAATGAAGTAGCATTACTATAACTAAATCATGATTCGGATATCACAACAGAAAGGCTGGCTTCATTGGATTTAGTAATACTGTATTTTTTGTACTATAAGACATACCCCAGGTTTAGACAATAAAAATAGGAAAAAAATACTACTAATTAAAAGTTCCTTGATGGTCTAAAGAAGTGGGGGGGGATTGCCATCACTGGGTTTATTTAGTGTTCTAGTGTAAAAGGCGGTTAATAGTTAAAAGTCAGTTCCTGTTAAACCTCCTCCTTTAAAACATTGGCGAGTTTAAGATTTCTTCTTAACACTTAGTTGGCATAAATAGCCATTCTAAGCGCAAAGCTTTCTATTAATGTAGCAATAGCAGAGGTGGGCTATAAAATTTTAATGCGATGGTATATGGTTCTGAGACGACTGGCCAGTATGGTCCCTGGGATGTCAGGCTTATGCTTCAGAGGATGTGGAGGTTAGGGTTCCTTCGTACACATTTGGTGGAATTGCCCTAGACTTCGTAGGTCCTGGATCCAGCTATATACAAACCTGTCACTACAAAAATCGCCCTGAGAAGCTCTACAGGGTAAACGAATCCCTAACCTCCCCAAACACACCCACAAATGGATATCCTGTTGCTTCTTAGCTGCACCGATCGCAGTTGCCCGCTCCTGGAGGAAAACCTCAATTTAGTTTTCACAATGTCAATACTAACTATCTTGGATCATGGCCAATGAGAAGCTGGCAGCTATTCTTATGGATCGGGAAGGCTTGTACGAAAAAACGTGGTCGTCCTGGTATCATTATTCGCAGACTATGCGCCTATGCAACCCAACAGCCAGAGCTTTGACCCTTCCAGGGCAGTCTAGTTTACCTTCGAGCAGTTCATCTACTCCCCCAACAGATTTATGAGGAGCATGGATCCAGCCAGGTTAATAGAATACATTCATTTTTATTTTTCCTTTTCAGGCTCACCTACATAATAAACCATATTACAGCCATCCCTCTCTTCCCTTATGTGTTCCTCTTGTCTTCCCCCACTCGTTACTCTCATTTATGGTCCTCTAATGTTTATACTGATTAATCTGATTAGGAGTTGCAGTAATTGAAGAAGTGAAAATTGGCACTTTACTTTTATTTTACTTTGTATGTTTATTAGTAGTGATGAGCGAGCATTGCCCTTAGTGAGTACCTGCAAGGTTCGGGTACCGGTGGCGGGCAGGGAGCGGCAGGGGAGAGCGGGGAGGAACGGAGGGGAGATCTCTCTCTCCCTCTCACCCCCCGCTCCGCCCTGCTGACTGCCGCTACTCACCGCTCCCCCGCGCCGGCACCTGAACCTTGTCTCTCGAGTGGGCAGGTGCTCGCTAAGGGTAATGCTCGCTCGAGCAATTGCCCTTTGCGAGTATGCTCGCTCATCTCTATTTATTAGACATTACATCTGGCAATGTAACTCCTGATGCATCTGTTCAGTCTGCTCCCCGCTGGACTTTACACATGACTGTAATGTTGTAATTCCTGATTGATATATTTTGGAACATCATTAAACCAATAAATATTTTGTTAAACAAAATGCTGCTGCCAAGTACTAATCTAATCTGCAGTGTGTGAATAACGCCTGACTAGGAGTTCACTCTATACTTTCATCACTCCTTCAAAATTAGTCAAAAAGTCCAATAAGGTTTTGTGTCATTTTGGCTAATGAGAGAACAGACTTGTCCATGTAATATGGTGAGCTATATCATCATATCTACAGTAGGTACCAGATCTGTGTTGAAGGGATTGTATGAAATAAGAAGATCTATATGGACTTCCGTCCATAAACTGTGCCACACTTCTCCATGGGCTGTGTGTGTAATAATGCATCTCAACCCTAATCAGATGATCGTAGCTGAGACAAGTGTGGCGCTGCTTCCTGAAAATGGCGCATAATATTTTTATTCTCATACAGCATGAAGCCAAATGGGCAAAAATGAAAATCTAGGAAAGGTTAGGTACAAGGAGTAAAGGAAACTCAGTAGCAGGATGCTACTCAATAATCCTAAGCGTACTCCAAGGTCGTTTTCACACGACCAAGAAATCCACGTGACATTTGTGCATTGCGAGATGCCGAATCTCGCACGAATATGAACCCCATTCTTTTGAATGGGGTCATACACGTGAGCAATTTTCTTTCACGCATCACATTACGAGACATATTTGCGGCACGACTACCTTTGGGTGTGCCCTTGCATTGCCCATTGTCTTCATTGGGCAGGCGGTAACATCGCACTGCGTGCTTGGTGCACGCGATTGTGATGTGGGGGGGTTTTCCATTGAAAATGATGGGAGACAGTCTGCGATCCTGCGCCGCGACCGTCGGCCACGGTGGAGGATCTCTACATCCTCAATGTGATGAGAGGCGGTTTTGAATACAAAAACGCGTTGCATCCAACACAAATTCGCATGTTGGCGAGTGCAATATCGGGCCATGATTCACCACCCGATATCGCACTCGCCCATGTTAAGATAGCCTAAAGGTGCCCATAGCCATTAGACTAAAACTGATGAAAATTCCAACCAAAACAATCATTCATCAATCGAGAGCTGCTTCCAGCCTCCACCCCTGCAGAGAGAGACACCGTATAGCGGCTCGGCGTGAAAACCGAGCCGATATACGGTCGTCTGAATCCAGCCTAAAGGTTATTTAAACAAGCTCCAACCAATCTCATTGATCAGCGCTCAACTACGCAGCTGTCAGCCCATGTAAAAGGTCCTTAATAAGGTAATTTACGTACATTTTAGACATATTTGTAGAATATGCCATAAAACTGCGCAATGGAGACTTCCAGTAATTTAACGTGACTCCTACTTCCAAATGGCCGCAAATCTGCACAAATTGAAGGAAAAGAATGACACAGACCTGCAAACAGCTGTCAACCATGACCCTCCTGGGCATATTCCCACTGAAGACCCATTCTCCAGACGCTCAAAGGGATACAAAATAGCAGTATAACTCAAAGGCCTCACCCTTCTTCAGTGTGGCCGAGATCTCTTGGAACTGGCATCATGACAATAGTAGCCCAACAGCAGCCCCGGCTTCCTGATCTCCCGATGTTTAACAGGACATTAGATAGTAGTAGTGCTTGGGTGCCAACACCCTCCCTCAACGTAACCATTGGTCCCAGGACCAGTACAAGTTATCGGTACCCCTCTGCACTAGTCCTCTCCCTGAGCTGGCACGGGCTCAATGAAAAAGTAAGGCGCTCCAGTGACACAAGTGGCTTTTAAGCTCCCAGAAGCTGTATGGTACAACCGCATGGTGAGTGACGCCAGTGCCTTACAAAGAACTCATACTGACCTGAAAGAGCAAGGATTGTTATCGCTTTGTTTCTGCCATAAACGTGTACAAAACGGAGTCCACACACGCCGAGCCTACTCCCACTAAAATTACATACATTGATACCAATAGAAATAGGACTGAAACACTCGGAGATTACTTGGAACTGCAAGCAAATGGCTTTCAATATCCAAAAGACACTCGGAACAATAATACAAACTTTGTTATTATACCTGCAAACGGATATTAAATCAACAATTTTCTTGCATAGATGAGGTGGAACAGAGAATCTCTCGACTCGAGGAGGAAAATGAAACCATACATTCTCAGCCAAAAGCTGGGAACGCTAAAAACAGATTCTGATGGCCAAAGCAGACAATGTGGAAAACTAGTCGAAAACACAATAACCCTAAATGATAAGCGTTCCGGAAACCAAAGAGACATCTGATATACAAAAGCTATGTGAAGAAGGTTTGATAGCAATATTGGGCATTCGACAGTGCAAAGGGAAAGTGCTCACAGAATAGACCCAGATCCCAACCATTACAAGGCACCTCAATCATGTCCTCCCTCCAAAACACATAACCATGTACTTCTTGGGCTTTATGATTAAAGTAGAAATTGCACGAGCCTTTAGAAAGAGAACATTTTCCTTTGTAATTTAGAGAAACCCACATGCTGTTATTTGAAAATTACTTGGTGAAGGTGGCCGAGATTGTAACTTCAGAAGGCAATTACAGGTGTTTTTCACTGATGGCACAATGAAAACATTCTTGGCTCCACCACCACTCAACAAGAAGGCACTGCATAATCGGCTATTAACTTAAGATGCCACGACCAGAGAGGGGCGATTGAGAAGAAACCAGCCAAGACAAGACAGCAATACTGAAACTATATTGGACCCTGGATGCTGCCTCCACTGCACCACCAAGGAAGGCTCCAGACATTTGGCAGATTAACAATCCAGTGTTACAACCTGGAAGTCTCCCAAATTCACTTAGTGGACGACTGGCAAATATATTGGCAGTTAAGGACACGATGCCTACAGTTATGGCTGCTTTAAGAAGGAACAATATCGTTCAAATGCGCGAAAGCGATCGATAAATAGTTTGGTTTAAACGCAAGCCAACGACTGGAAGAATGAGAATTGTTCGCTTTTGGTTATCTTTTCATTTTATGCAGGCATCAAAAACCATCATTGGCTCGTTCACTTATTGTTTGGTTTAACCAGCGTTCATTCAGTCCCTCTCATTCGCTTATATAAGGACTGAACGATTCTGAATGATTCTCATCTGAATGAGCCAACGATGCCTCGTCTGTCTAAACAGTCTGTACAATCGAACAAGTTAGTGGTGACGTGACCGGCTCGCTCAAACAAGAATCGGCTGTTCTAAAAGGGCCCTTAAATCAATGACTCCCTGTCTTGAATTGCGAGCTTAGGACAAGTATAGCCTTAGGAATGTGTGTAGTATTAAGTTGCATGGATGCTGGAGATGGGAAGGAAATTACCTTCCCCTTTACCACCCAGAAAAGAAAATAGTAAATTCCCTTTTCACGAGGCCTGAGAGCCGTGTTGTATCTGAGGAGAAGGTGTCCATGGATTATATTATATATATATTTTATGTACCTTCCAGTTGCTCGTCATTGTTTAGAAGGTTATTATTTACAGCATTATTTTGTGTGCACTTTATGGCACAAGCCGTATTCACAGCATTTGTTCCTTGTGATCTAAATCTGCAGGGATGTTTTGAAGAGTGTGAGTACACTACACTGTAAGGCTGGGTTCACACTTGGCGTATATATGCGGTTTGGCCGCAGCAAAAACCACGAGATTTCCGCCGGGAGAACCGCCGCGGTTTAAGCCGCGGCGGCTTTGATGCGGCCTGGCCGCTTGCTTTTCCGTTGCGGCCGGCTCTCCCATGGAGGAGAGCGCGGCCGCGATGTAAATAAACACAAAAACGAAAGTAAACAGACATGCTGCTTCTTTTGAAACCGCGGCTGCGGCGGCCGCGGTTTCAACCGGATTTACCGCAGCGGATTAGCCGTCCTGTGGATTAGCCATTTCTGAGAAACCTCGTCCACATGGCTGGCTGATCCCGAGATTAGCGGCCGCGGGCGGTTTTGCCGCGGGCGGATCTGCTGCGGCAGAACCGCGGCAAATCCGCCCTGTGTGAACCTAACCTAAGAGTATAGTCAGCGGCACTGGAGAGAATGAGGGATCTTACTGACCCGGAGCATAGGTCATCAGAAAACTACCTATCAATTACGTTCACTCTAATTTCCAATTAACATGCAAATTGCTTCTCGGAATGTCAAGGACCTCAAGTTCCCTGACAAAAAAATCCCAAATTCCAAAATGTTTACATCTTGACACAGCCATACTACAAGATACATTTATTACAAGAGGTTTTGTTCCATATGCAGAGGTTCTGGGTCAATCAAGTCTATGGTCTATCAGCCCAGAAGGGCAGAGTGGGGGCTTCTTCTCTTCCACAATAATTTTTCCCACGAAGTCTTAGCTGAGAACCATAACTAGAGATGAGCTGGCATACTCGGTTCGGGTGTTTTTGCACTCGAGCACCGCTTTTTCCGAGTAACTGACTACTCGGACGAAAAGATTCGGGGGGCGCGTGGTGGAGCGGTGGGTAGCAGTGGGGAACAGGGAGGAGCTCTCTCTCTCTCTCCCCCCCCCCCACTCCCCTCTGCAACCCCACGCTCACTCATCTCTGATCATAACCCTGATGGTAGAGATGTTCTATTTAGGCATCAGGAGGAAGAGGGAGGGGGGTAGATGCAGTCTATATAATGTGTGCGGGCCTACAAATATAGTTTGTTTTTGGTTTTGTTTGTTTTTTTACAGACAGAAAGCATGCTACAGGCAGATAACACACCTGTAAAGGTACTGGGGAAAGACCTAAACATGGTTCCATCTCCAGAGGAGGATAAGAAGGGTTCTCAGGCATTAACCTCCGAACCTCGGACCAGACACAAAATTCTTCCTCATTTGCTGGATTTCACAAGGAAGCAAGATGTCTGGAGAATCAGATGTCTAGATAGCAGCGAATTTACTCATTATTCCCATGCACATGATAGCTGGTCTCCTAAGATCTCCAGCCTTTTGAACTAAGCCTGATGACAAGCATGGTGACTGGAGTACAAGTCTCCCAATAAAGCAGAACAATGAGCTCCATCTCTTCTGAGCCACTGCTAAGGTGGTCCTGAGGGGTAGGATTGGGGCATACATTTTCACAACTGAGCCAGTTACTCCTGAAAGCACTTGTCTTTTTTACCTCAAAAACCCCAACCCAGACAACAAAAGTAAGTCGAAAGCAGCAAAGGTCTCTTCTGAACTCTGCCTTGACAAGCGGAAATGTTTCTATAGAGTTACAGGAGAAAGGAGGAGAAACTTACTCAAATAGGAAACAAGGCAGTGAAGATCTTAAAGGAGATGTCCCGAGGCAGCAAGTGGGGTTATACACTTCTGTATGGCCATAATAATGCACTTTGTAATATACATTGTGCATTAATTATGAGCCATACAGAAGTTATAAAAAGTTTTTTACTTACCTGCTCCGTTGCTAGCGTCCTGGTCTCCATGGTGCCGACTAATTTTTGGCCTCCGATGGCCAAATTAGCCGCGCTTGCGCAGTCCGGGTCTTCTGCTGTTCTCTATGGGGCTCCGTGTAGCTCCGTGTAGCTCCGCCCCGTCACGTGCCGATTCCAGCCAATCAGGAGGCTGGAATCGGCAGTGGACCGCACAGAAGAGCTGCGGTCCACGGAGGAAGAGGCCATCTTCAGCGGTGAGTAGAGAAGTCACCGGAGCGCCGGGATTCAGGTAAGCGCTGTGCGGGTGGTTTTTTTAACCCCTGCATCGGGGTTGTCTCGCGCCGAACGGGGGGGGGGTTTAAAAAAAAAAAAAACCCGTTTCGGCGCGGGACATCTCCTTTAAGTACATCTGTCAGAGGCAGACATTCAAGTGATTCGTACTCTGAAAGAGGATTTGGTAACAAGTCTAAAAACCATAACGCACGGTTCTCAGTAGAATCCAATGACATCCACCACTGACACTTGAGTCGTTGTAACTTAAAGAGGTTGTCCCGCACCGAAACGGGTTTTTTTTTTTTTCAACCCCCCCCCCCCCCCCCCCCCCCCCCCCGTTCGGCGTGAGACAACCCCGATGCAGGGGTTAAAAAAACACCGGAGAGTGCTTACCTGAATCCCCGCGCTCCGGTGACTTCTTACTTACCTGCTGAAGATGGTCGCCGGGATCCTCTCCCTCGGTGGACTGCAGGGCTTCTGTGCGGTCCATTGCCGATTCCAGCCTCCTGATTGGCTGGAATCGGCACGTGATGGGGCGGAGCTACACGGAGCCCCATTGAGAAAAGAAGAAGAAGACCCGGACTGCGCAAGCGCGGCTAATTTGGCCATTAGACTGCGAAAATTAGTCGGCTCCATGGAAACGAGGACGCTAGCAACGGAGCAGGTAAGTGAAAAACTTCTTATAACTTCTGTATGGCTCATAATTAATGCACAATGTACATTACAAAGTGCATTAATATGGCCATACAGAAGTGTATAGACCCACTTGCTGCCGCGGGACAAGAGGAATTTCCTTGCAAAAGCGGTTATAAATGTATCCATGCTTAACTTGACTGGGGTAACAAGCTATCTTTGCTAACAATTTCTGGGGACAGTATTTATGGTTTTTAGGTTAGTTTACGCTATATAATGATCATTCTAATGTGGATACAACTAATGGTGGTAAATCTTCTCTGGGCCATGAATTTCTCCCTTCAATAACAGAAGCCTACAGAGTCATTGAATAAGGAATTCACTGAGGAGAAAATTAAAAGCAATTAAAAGGCCAATAAAATGGTAAGTCCTTTGGCCCAGGTTGGGAGAATTTTCCAAAACATTAGTTGACGAGATTTCTTTTGTAAACTATTTTAATGAGATTCTCCACACGTGGCGAGTCCCAAGTGAGTATAGAGGTCCCTTTACACGGGACGATGGTTGGGCAAACGATGCCCAACACTCGTCCCTGTGTCTCCGTGCTCCTGCATGGGAGCTAGCAGAGCTGTCTCGCTCACAGAGCGGCCAGCAGGGGGGCGGGGCAGTGTAGGAGATTTCTCTCCTCTTGCTCCCCTGCTCCCCTCCATTCACATAACACAGCGGCCGTCTGCTATGAACGGCGGCTGTTTAAACTGCACAATGAGCTTCATCGCTGATCTGTTACGCAGCATAAAAGATGAGAAATAAAGCTCATCGTTCAGTTTAAACAGCCGCCGTTACATAGCAAACGGCCGCTGTCAATAGAGGGGGGCGGGGAGCGAGAGGAGAGAAATCTCCTGCACTGCCCCGCCCCCCTGCTGGCTGCTCCATAAGAGACAGCACTGCTAGCTCCCATGTGACAGCATGGGAGCGCGAAAACACAGGGACGCATGTAGGACATCGTTTGCCCAACCATCGTCCTGTGTAAGGGGAGCTTAACTTCGCACAGGAGGGGGGGGTTGTGTGGGGCCGTGAATTCTGCCCCCATATCGCGCTCCCCATCCATGGGAGTTCCCAGACGATGTGAGGTTGTCAGCCACGGCAGAATTTCTGCAATTGTTTTCAATAGGGGACCTTGTATCACGTGCACCTAGTATGTGGTGCAATGCCGCCACTTCGATGCGAGAGCACACAGGAAGATAGAATATGCCGCTATTTGTTTCCCGCATCACATTGCAGTGCCATGCTGGGAGAAAAAAATAATAAAGCGCTCATGTGTATGACCCCATTCTAAAGAACGGGGTTCATATTTGTGCATGTAGGAGTTCAATCGTTATTTGTATAGTGTCGACTTATTCTGCAGCGCTTTGACACATGGAGCTCAATCAGGGCGCGGTGGCGGTGGTACAGGAGATGTGGTGCAGGGAGTGTACAGGAGGGTGGGCACTAAGTCAGGAGAGTTGTAATGCTTCTTTAAAGAGGCAAGTCTTTAGGGCGTGTCTGAAATTCTGTGCGTCAGGGATTGTCCAGATGTTTTGGGGTAGAGCGTTCCATAGGGTTGATGCTGCTCTGGTGAAGTCCTGGAGGCGAGCATGTGAGGTTTGTATTAGGGGGATGTCTGGTCTGACTGTGCTGGCAGAGCGAGGTGCACAGAATGGGTGATGTATGGAGAGGAGGGAGGTGATGTACAGTGGCGCAGCGCCATGGAGAGCTCTGTGAGGGAGAGTGATAGGTTTAAATTTAGTTCTGTAATTAATGGGCAGCCTGGAGTCTGGAATGGATGAGGGCAACCATGAATCTTTAGCGTGTGCGTGATGAGGAACGGCCAGATTTTTGCAATGTTCCTGAGGTGCAGGTGGCAGGTTCAGGCCAGAGATTCGATGTGGGGGTTAAGGAGAGGTCAGACTCCAATGTGACCCCTAGGCAGTGGGGGAGGGGGGGGGGTTGCTGTCTGGGTGATATGGTAGTGCCAGCTAGTGATATGGAGGTGCTGGGGTGAGGTCGGCTGTTAGAGGGTGGAAAAATTAGTTTTTGAGAGGTTACGTATAAGAAAAAGGGAGGACTTAGTGTTAGAGACAGCAGACAGACAATCAGAGATGTTTCGGAGGAAAGGTGCAGAAATGTCATGGGAGGTGTATAGCTGGGTGTCATCAGCATAGAGGTGATGTTGGAGGCCAAATCTGCGAATGGTTAGCCCGATTAGGGCTGTACAGATAGACAAGAGAAGGGGATGAAAGACCGAGTGCTGGGGGACCTTGACAGCGAGAGGAAGTGGAGACAGCGAAAGAAACGTTGAAAGAGCGGTCAGAGAGGTAGGAGGAGAGCAAGGAGAGAGCAGTGTCCTTTGGCCGATAGAGCGGAGCACAGCAAGGAGAAGGTCAACAGTGTGAAATGCAGCGGAGAGGTCAAGGGGGATAAGTAGGGAGTAGTCACACCTCGACTTGGCCGTTAAGACACTTTTGTGAGGGCGGTTTCGGTCCAGTGGAGGGAGCAGAAACCGGACTGGAGGGGGTCGAAGAGACAGTCAGAGAGAAAGCGAGTAAAGCGGGAAATAGACCAGGTGTTCAAGCAGTTTGGAGATGTAGGGGAGTTTAGAGATAGGACAGTAGTTGGCCGCATCAGTCGGGTCAAGGGTCGGTTTCTTTAGAAGAAGGG
The DNA here is from genome assembly GCF_035609145.1 of Eleutherodactylus coqui. Taxonomy (NCBI): domain Eukaryota; kingdom Metazoa; phylum Chordata; class Amphibia; order Anura; family Eleutherodactylidae; genus Eleutherodactylus; species Eleutherodactylus coqui. The sequence continues at coordinate 114,600,667 of NC_089849.1, forward strand.
GATATGATAGTGTGTTTGAAAGAGGAGGGGAAAATACTAGAGGAACGGGAGAGCTTAAAGATGGTGGGCGACGACAGCCGGGGAGAGGAACCCGGAGGAGGTGTGAGAGGAGAGGGTCGCTAATGCAGGTGGTGGGGTGATCTCAGGAAAGCAGTCTAGAGACTTCTTTCTCTGTCGCTGATTCGAGTACAGATAGTGGGTGAGTGATTGATGCCATGCTGAAAACGCCGGGATCAAGGCTAGCTGTGCAATCTTTGGGGAATTCTTTACAGATAATTTTTTTATGTGCAGCTAGCTCTCCAGGGCGGAGGTCCATCACGGGGGCCTGTTTTTTGGGGCTAAGAAGTGAATGGAAAGTGTTGAAGAGTCTTTTGGGGTTGTGGGATAGTGAGGAGACGAGGGAGCTGAAATAGACTTGCTTGGCATGATGCAGGGCGAGATTGTAGCTTTTAGGCACAAATCTTGCACAATTTTGCTAGTGTGAAGCCAGCCTTAGGGCTCCCACACACCTGTGGTTTTTTAACGCTGCGATATTGCCGCGTTTCTTTAACAAGATTGTCAATGGGACTTTCTATTGCTAAAAACAAAATCGCACAAAAATCCCAAAGCACCAACTTCTGGTGCGTTTTTAATTAGAAAATCCCATTGACAATCGTGTTAAAAAAAAACTCAGCGATATCGCAGCGTTCAAAAAAAGCAAGTGGGTGTGAGCCCTTCAACATTTTTGCGTAGTGTCCTGATCACTAAGAATTAACTCCCACATCTTAAGAGTTTCTAGGATGTGTAGAGAGGAAACCGTTTTGTAAGAACCTGTAAAGGGATTAGATGCTAAAGTTGTTCATCAGATGGGTTTGATATCCCCTCATTTTTAGGGATACAAAAAGACAAGGAAAGTAATTATAGGTATCGTAGAAAGTGAAGCCCAGGAATACGATAGCGAGTTGACACTTCCTGGAGCGAGTACTGTTTGCTGTCCCCACTTAACAATTTTAAAGGGATATTTATGTTCTTAGATTTATTCTTTCAACCATGAAATCAGTTTTTTTTCCGTCAAGGATTTTGGAGTAACTCCCAAAATGCATATATTTGGAGATGGAAAGGGCAACTTAAAACGCTCCCTTAATTCCTTCCACAAAATAATGGAATCTCTCTGCCTGATTGATGTCTTTGGTAACTTTTGGTAACTTACTATGTCTAGTAGGGCAATCCCCTTCTAGTGATACACTGACTAGAAACAGGAGTCTTTGCGCCAGTGAATTACATGCCTGAAAAGGCATGACAAATTATACCCTCTAATGTTTGGAAAGTTACGCCCGCCCTCTGCTGCAGTCAACAGAATTTTTCAGAGGACGATTCAGAGCTTGTTTTGAGGTCAAATACATTTAACAAAAGCCAGGTTAACCAAATGTATGGTTAAAAAGTTGGGATAGTTTGCAGATGTATAGATGTACCAAAGTTTAATTTGACCTTTTGAATGTGTTATAACTTTCTTTGACACAGTTTACCCTTTCAATTGCTTTAAAATGGGCTTTGCTGTATTAAGAGAACAATTAGTGTTTGAATAGGTTAACCCCTTTTCCGGGACGAGCTCCACTGCCCATAGCGATATAGCCCGGAAGATTTCCGTGCTATGTATCACTATGGGAGCTGCAGAGCACAATGCCACAAGCTGTGGCATCATGCTCTGCCTGCACAGTGCCACAGAGAACCAGTGCAGTACTTTAAAAAACAGAAGCTGGGAGATACTGCCGATCTGCCAGTAATCTCCCGCTTTTAATTTCAAACTCCTGCACTAATTTGTTTACAGGTTGCCATAGAGACCATTGGCTTGTTAGAAGCAAACTGATGGTCTCTGTGGCAGGGAGAGCTGGTGCTTGGCTGTCAGAGGACAGCCAGGCACCAGCTCTTACAGCAGAGATAGGAGAAAACCTCCGATCTCTGCTGTGTTAACCCTTTAAATGCTGCAGTCTATGTGACTGCAGCATGTAAAGGGCTGTCACCATCGGACCCCCGGAATGTGATCAGGGGGTCCTGATGGGTCTCTGTAGAAGTCCCCTAAAGGGACAAAAAAAAATTATTAAAAAAATAAAAAACACTTGTCTCCCTTTACTTTGTAAAAAATTTAAAATAAAATTACACATGTGGTATCAGTGCGTCGTAATGACCCAGAGAAGGAAGTTAGTACATTATTTAACCCCTTAATGACACAGCCCCTTTTTTTTTCTTCCCCCCCCCCCCCCCCATTTCTTTTTTTTCCTCCCCCTGTTTAAAAAATCATAACTCCTTTATTTTTCCATCGATGTCGCAGTATGAGGGCTTGTTTTTTTGCGGGACGAGTTGTATTTTTCAATGGTGCCATTTAAAGTACCATATAATGTACTGAAAAACTTTTACAAAATTCTAAGTGGAGTAAAATGAAAAAAAAAAAATGACATTCCACCATTTTTCAGTGCGTTTTGTTTCTACGGCGCACAAACTGCAACAAAAATGACCTGATAACTTTATTCTATGGGTTAGTGCGATTTCTACGATACCAAACTTGTAAAGGTTTTTATTTGCTGTAGTAAATTTTTTTAAATTATTTTCTGCTGCCATCTTCTGTGCACAATAACTTTACTTTTCTGTCGACGTAGTTGTGCAAAGGCTCATTTTTTGCGAGATGTCCTGTAATTTACGTTAGTACTAATTTAGAATACATACGACGTTTTGATGGCTTTTTATTGCGTTGTTTCTGGGAGACAGGGTGACTGAAAAAGTGCATTTGTGGCGTTCTTTATTTTTTTTTCGGACTACGTTCGCCGTGCGGGGTATGTAATGTACTACTTTGATAGATCGGACATTTACGGACGCGGCGATACCTAATATGTATTTTTCTTTTATGATTTAGATTTTTTTTATTCTAGATATAGCAAAAGGAGGGCGATTTAAACTTTTATTACTCTTTTTTTTTTTTAAGTAAGAAAAAGTCGTGAAAAAGAAAAAAAAACTATTACAATTTGGTATTGGCATAATCGTACTGGCCTGTTGAATTACTTTAAGGCCGCCTGCAGACGAGCGGGTCGGATCCGGCGGCGAGAATTCTCGCCGTGGGACCCGACCCGAGCGCCTGCAGGGATGAGCGCGTACTCACCCGCTCCCGGCGGCCCCGGCTCTTTCATGTGTTGGCTGCCGGGCAGCCAGCGCATGCGCAGACTGGAGCCGGCGGCCGAGTGAGTGACGTTTCTGTGTGAGGCTCTGCGAGCCCCGCACAAAAATAGGACATGCCGCGGTTTCTTTGCCGCACGAGATTTCGCGCGGCCAAACCGCGGCCGTCTGCATAGGATTGCGTTTGTTAACGCAATCCTATGCAGGCTTTGAGCGGCGGAAATCCCGTCGCGGAATTTCCGCTCGTCTGCAGGCGGCCTAATACATTATTTATACTGCTCAGAGAATGCAGTGAAAAATAAAAATAAAAAACTTGCCAGAATTACAGATATTGTTAATCTTGCCACTGGAAAAAAATGGAATAAAAAGCAATCAAAATTTTACATGTTCCAAAAAATTAGATAAATGAACAGGCCCTTCTAGAGCTCTGGCAATGGAAAAATAAAATGATACGGCTCTTGGAATGTGGCGACACAAAAGCAAACCTTTAAGAAAAAAAATGTTTTAAATGTACAAAAATAGCAAAACAAAACAAACCAGGCTATATAATGAGATTTATGCTCAGAACATACAAGTAGACACACTACTCGATTCAAGAACGATCCTGATACTAAAGCCAAATAAAAATCCAACTGAAACACAATCATACCGTCCAATCTCCCTATTAACCCCTTGAGTGGCGGGTTTCCTACCACCCTGTCGTGCCCACCAGGGCAGGTTTTTTAAAATGGTCTAATCATTGAATTTCAACTAATTTTGCAGTTGCGTCTCAAGAGCCATAACTTTTTCATTTTTCCATTGACATGGCCATATGAGGGCTTGTTTTTTGCAGGACAAGTGATTTTTTAAACAGGGGGGAGGAAAAAAAGAAATGGGGAAAAAAGAAAAAAAAGGGGCCATGTCATTAAGGGGTTAAATAATGCATTAACTTCCTTCTCTGGGTCATTACGACGCACACGGATACCACATGTGTCATTTGATTTTTGATTTTTTACCAAGTAAAGGGAGACAAGTGTTTTTATAATTTTTTAAATATTTTTTTTACTTTTTAAAAAAAAAATAAAATTTTTTAGGGGACTTCCACAGGGACCCATCAGGACCCCTGATCACATTCCGGGGGTCCGATGGTGACAGCCCTTTACATGCTGCAGTGACAGCCCTTTACATGCTGCAGTGACAGCCCTTTACATGCTGCAGTCACATAGACTGCAGCATGTAAAGGGTTAACACAGCAGAGATCGGAGGTTTTCTCTGATCTCTGCTGTAAGAGTTAGTACCTAGCTGTCCTCTGACAGCCAAGCACCAAGCTCTCCCTGCCACAGAGACCATCGGCTTGCTTCTGACAAGCCGATGGTCTCTATGGCAACCTGTAAACAAAGCAGGAGATTGCCGGCACATCGGCAATAGCTTCTGCTGGTTTTTCAAAGTCCTGCACTGCTCTATGTGGGTCTGTGCAGGCAGAGCACAATGTTACAGCTTGTGGCATTGTGCTCTGCAGCTCCCATAGTGATACATAGCCCGGAAATCTTCCGGGCTATGTCGCTATGAGCAGTGGAGCTCGTCCCGGAAAATTTCTGGACGTGCCACTCAAGGGGTTCAACAGTGACTATAAGTTCTTGACAAAACTAATAGGGTTTGTAGTCGGTTAGCTATGTCCACAACTTCTACACCCCTCCCAGAGAGGATTTACGAACAATAGACATTCTACCAGAAACGTCCGAACGGCGATAGGCGCAACGGTCGAGGCCAAACGCCCACAAGCCCCGCAAACACTATTGCTGAGCCTGGATGCAGAAAAGGCATTTGACAAAGTGTCCTGGCCCTTCCTACAACTATCCCTACAAAAAGAAACTTTGGCTCAAACTTCTGTAATTTTATTGATTATATCCACAATAATGCCTCGACCACCCTGACGATAAATGGGCACAACGTACAACCGATAGATATGTTCAGGGGCACTAGACAGGGCTGCCCTCTCTCGCCCCTTCTCTTTAACCTCTCTCTGGATCCCTTACTTTACCATTTTCAACCAGTCCCCCCTGATATACCGTCCCGCCCACACCATCCTAATATATCTATAATTGCTTTTGCGGACGATGTGCTCCTATGCATCAAGGACCCAGCCCATGCGCTCCCGGAAATTCTCAGAGACCTCCAAAATTTAGGCCCACGCTCAGGATATACTCTCAACTTAGGAAAAAAAACTGAGGCTTTATTAACAAAAGGGTCGCGAAGGCCATGCTGGACCCAGCAATACCCCTTTCAATGGCAAACACGCTTCATCACCTATTTGGGGATTCGCATACCTAAAAGCCCACATGAAATATACAATGCGAATATCAAACGATATATAACAGCCCTAGAGCAGACTCTATTGAAGTGGAGAAGACTCTCACTCATATGTAGGCAGATGCCATCTGTTTAAAATGGTCGAATTTCCTCATCTTCTATACATATTCCACACCCTCCCAGTGTACCTCACCCCTGTAGACGAAAAAAAGGATAAACTACCTCGAGAACATTCATCTGGATGGGAGGCAGGTGTAGGATCCCCTTTAATATCCTTAGACAACCGCGGTCTAACGGAGGGCTGAATCTTCCTAACATAAGAACATACAATATAGCGGCACTAACCAGAATAATAATAGATTGGGTGCAACAGACATCGTTTTTCGCGGACATTCAGGCAGAACCGAAACTTGTGCCCCAGATAGCCCTCCCCAACTTTCTACATTTAACATTCCAAATGATCCCATTTGAGCACAGAGAAAACCCCTTTGTAATGTCAACGTGGAAAGAAATTCCGAAGAATAACCTCACTGCACCCGAATTTCTCACCCTATCTAACATTATTAAATAATCCGTATTTCCAAGCCAATTTCTCACATGACGAATTCCGTCACTGGCACGCCGGGGGAATAGTCAATATTGAATCTTTAATACACCGAAACACACCTAAAATGCTATCACTGGGAGATCTGCAGGCCAAATACCCACAAATTCACTTCACCTTCCTCCCGTACCTACAGGCCAAAAGCTATATAGACAGAGTATTGCTTAAAATACCTGTAATTGAGTGACTGGGACTGAACCAGATGCAACTGAGGCATCCCCCTGGAGCGAAATGCCACATAACCAGAACCTACCGATTTCTAAACATCCCGATAGACCATGATATTTCAAAAACAGCGCTTTCTAAGTGGTCCATAGACATACCTGGACTAACAGTACCGCTGCTGTTAAAAGCTTTGCGGTATAGTATAGGCTCCCTCCCATAGAGTAGATATAGAGATGACTCTGCAGCTATATCACAGAGCGTATATCACCCCCCAGCGAGGCTACAAGATTGGACTATATAATGATGACAGATGCTTCCGATGCAGGGAACTGGTGGCGGGCCTCCGTCATTGTCTGTGGGACTGCGCGGTGGTCCGGAGTTTATGGAACAGAGTACACCGCTTCACCATAACTAACCTGACTTCAGCAGCCCCACTGGACCCAGTCTGGGCAATCTTCGGGTATATAAACCCAGATAAACAAAGATATACCCCAGCAAGCCAGAAGCTTTTGTTCATGGTAGCCATGGCAGGGTTGAAAACGATCTTACTCCTTTATTATGCGTATGGACTGGGTGGAAGCCTCTTTCCACAAGGAGACGCAGGTAGAGGGATTTTTCGAGATATGGGAAAGTTTTACTGATATCCTACCGCACAGAGTAAAAAGAGCAATACATGTGTCTTTCAGAATGACTGCATGGTACATGACTAGGTCTATGACTGAAGACCCCCCCAATCGGTGGAGTGTAACTGACATGGGGGGTGTGCTGGGGACCCGCATGCGCCGGAGCGCTTATTCGTATACAGGACGGAGAATAGGTTTCTGTTCGGAATTATATACACGAGGAGAGACAAATTAAAAAAAAAATTAATGGTGTCAACTTTGTCCATGGTTGGTTAGGTTGTTGAAATATGTTGAAGGTTTGTTGTTGTTTTTTTCTTTTTCTTTGCTTTTTTTTTAACCCATAATGTGACCCCATGTTCCCCCCCATCCCCTCTTTTTTTTTTCCTCTCTCCTTTCCCTCTCCCCTCTACACGAAGTAAGAAGTCAGGAAAAGCACATACCAGTATTAATGTTACAAGTTTGTCGGTCGAAACGTCGCTGTTGGACATGTTAGATGTGTTTTGCAATAAAAATATGGAATTTTTTTGATCTGTGCTGATCTACTTCCTGGATTCCCAGGTGCTGCTTATCCTCTATTTTATGGATTATACATATGTGGATTCTTGGTGTCCGGATCCGGATTTTGGCGTGCACGGCAAGTACTCCCACACAGAGTTGGTGATTGGATAGTGTGGTGCTGCTGACCTTCTATATTGTTGAAATTAAATGATTAGACCATTTAAAAAACCTGCCCTTGTGGGCAAGACAGGGTGGTAAGAAACCCGCCACTCAAGGGGTTAAGATAACTTGTTGCAGAAAGTTACCGCAGTCAAGTTAGACCCCATTTACACTGACAGATAATCGCTCAAACGAAAGTCTGGCTGACAGTTTTGAGCGATCATCTTTGCATAGTCTATAGTAGCTAAGTAGCTACTAAAGAGTTATGCAGATGGAGCAGGACACCGCCGCTATCGCTCAGCGAACAATACAGCTGTTCTGCATAAGCAAACAGCTGTATTGTTCTCCGCAACTACAGCTTGTGTCCTGCTGTGAACTACCAGTGGGATACGAGCTGAAATAATCTTATCAGCACTGCCAACTGTGATAACAGCCTGCACCGCTGATAAGAGTTCAAGAAAACCAGAATTGAACAATGAACAACTGGTGCACGAAAACTGCACAATGTCCGTGCGTTTAGACCCAACGATTCTCGCTCAAAAGACGGCGTTGAGCAATTTTGGAGCCAGAACCATAGGGTCTAAATGGGCCTTTAAACACTGATACATTTGTAACAGCTTTGGCAACAAAATGATTTTATTTAAATCACAACGATCCAGAAATGTTAGTGGTAGGTGTCGCTGTATTCTTTTGAGAAATGTGAGAACATTGGGGATATTAGTTACTGCTGCACGGCCCCCTAACAAACCTCACCTGGGATGGGCCAATCAAATCAGGAAGTAGGTGAGCCAACCTGCCGGCTAGCGTTTTTGACATTGACTGTTAGTCCAAATCTATTAGCAATATCGGCCCGTATGGGCCAAGGTCAGTGGGGTCTTTCCCATTCTTTGGAAGTAGTTTAATCTGGGCAACATTTTAGCCTAATGAGAGATGAAGGGAAACGCACTTTAAATTAATACACAGATCACTACATGGCTTTAACTTCTCCAGAACATTGTCCCACCCCCGACAGACTCATAGTACACCTGCAGCGCCAATCTCTATTTACTGACCCATGGCGTGAGATATTGGGGAAAAAGTGATAAGTTTTAGTTCTTCCCTATGGAATTTCACCTCAAAGATCAATCCTTTCATTTTGCCCTTCCATTCTATAGCTCCATCTGATTTGGAGGCAGCAAAGATTAAAAAAGTCCCTCCTTTACTATTCCTGGTAGTCCTGAGAGGGCTAGTTCTTCATTGGCCATTTACAGACATATCTACAATCCCAGAAATCGCTATTCAACTAAAGAAATTGTTGGACCTAGATAGGAGAGACAAGAAAATCCGGGCAAGGAAATTATTTGACAAATGGAAGGTTTTTAGAATGATGCACTGGCCTTGGGTAAAAACAGATCACTTGTAGAGCAAGTTTATATTCACACGATGGTTTGCCAGAGGAAATCTTAAGAGAACCTCGGGCCCTTCTGCCTCCAATCCAGGACTGAGCTTTGGCTTTTATCAGTATTCTTAGGAATACGCTTGCCAGATTATCTGAAACAAAGTCTGAAGTTCAAATCCCCAAATGACCGGAGTTCCTGCTCTCCTTTAGAAGTGCCTGTATTTTTTTCACTGCGGGGCGGGACAGGGAGCAGGAGGGAGAAGATTTGTTAATGTCATGGCTGGATCACAGGATTGTTCTGAACAGATGTATAGGGTCGGCTGTTTTATATGGGCTTTGTTATGCTACGGGGGGGAGTTTTGTACTTCATTTGTTATACAGTCAAACCTCTAGTTTCGTTGGGAATCCGTCCGAAAGCAATTGGATAAACTTGAAACCAATGACACTAGAGGCAATCATTTCCATAGGAATCAATGTAAATCCAATTAATTTGTTCTAGACATTCCAACAAACACCAAACCATTTTTAGCGCTGCTTTTTCATTCATTTCAATGGGGCTGTTCACGCAAGCGCTTTCTGTCCTGCGTCGCCCATTGAAATGGATGGGCAGCGGTTTTAGCGCCGCCCAAAACGCGGCACTACTTTTTACCACATTTTTGGCAGTGCTAGCTACACTGACTGAGAGAAAAAAAAAATCAATATACTCACCTGGCAGGTGCCGTCGATGTTCCGTGGGCCGCTCTCCGGGACCTCCGTGCAGGCTTGCCAAACCAGCAGAGCATCTTGCTAGTGACGGGGAATTGAAATCCCCCGCCTTGAGCAAGAGATTGCTCTGATTGGCAGAGTTGGCTGAGGGACAGCCCGCTAAGCCAATCACAACCAGCGCTGGAAGCTCCAATCACAGCCATTTATCCATGAATGGCTGTGATTGAAGCAATCCATGAATGGCTGTGACGTGAGCAGCGAGTTCACGAGGGCAGCCGGCGAACCTAGAAGCAAGCGATGAAGGTAGAGACTAAATTCCACGGTTAGGAATCGGCAAAACTGGAAACTGCTTTTGTGTAAAACCTTTTAATAAAATTTATACTTTAAAATAAAACAAGGGGAAGGGGCAATGTCTGGTACAAGTCTGTCCTCAGGAAAACTGACCAGAGCCTAAGGGGCACAGTGCTTGGCTGACAGCTTCTGCCATTCATTTTAGCGCTCAGTGCGGGTTTCAGCAAGCAGACCATCACCAATCAACACTTCTGACATGTTTCTATGCCACAGCAGAAGTTTTATGAAACTGAACTTAGTCTTTGATGTATGTTTACGTGGAATCAGTAATGCATTTACCTTTGCAAAGTGATACATTTGTCTTGTCTCCCAATCCATTTGGAGTCATTTAGTAAAGCAATACCAGACACAAAGTGTGAACCAGAGCGCCGCCGCTGCTTGGAAAAACATCAACCTTTTATTTCTAAAATCACACAACTTTCTAAGCATTTCTAAAGGCCACCTTAAAGGTGTTATCCATCAAAAACATTTATCACCTATCCACAGGAGCTGGATTAATCACAGGCATATACTGTAGTACATTGTGAAAGATGCCTTGTTTCCTGCTCAGTACCCAGCAGTAGGCATGAAGACATTCCTTGTTGCTGTTGTGCTCGGTTTTTCGAATCACTCATAAAAGAGAATAATGTGAGTTTGAGTGGCACATAAAAATCTACCCACAATGCAATACCCAATCGAATCATTTTCCAGGACTTAAAGGGGTTGTCCCGCGGCAGCAAGTGGGTCTATACACTTCTGTATGGCCATATTAATGCACTTTGTAATGTACATTGTGCATTAATTATGAGCCATACAGAAGTTATAAGAAGTTTTTCACTTACCTGCGCCGTTGCTGGCGTCCTCGTTTCCATGGAGCCGACTAATTTTCGGCGTCTAATGGCCAAATTAGCCGCGCTTGCGCAGTCCGGGTCTTCTTGTTTTCTCAATGGGGCCGCTCGTGCAGGATGCCGGCTCCGTGTAGCTCCTCCCCGTCACGTGCCGATTCCAGCCAATCAGGAGGCTGGAATCAGCAATGGACCGCACAGAAGCCCTGCGGTCCACCGAGGGAGAAGATCCCGGCGGCCATCTTCAACCGGTAAGTAAGAAGTCACCGGAGCGCGGGGATTCAGGTAAGCGCTGTTGGGTTTTTTTTTAAGTCCCTGCATCGGGGTTGTCTCGCGCCGAACGGGGGGGGGGGGGGGGGGGGTGTGTTGAAAAAAAAAAAAACGTTTCGGCGCGGGACAACCCCTTTAACTGCTTTCAGCTAAAGGCTTCATTTGCACACTAAGTAGCTATTAAGTAGCTGAGTAGCTACTTAATAGTTTAAGCAAAATGATCGCTCAAAGCTGTCACTCAAACTGTTTGAGCGATCTTGAAGATATCATTGCTCCATGTAAATGGGCCTTAGGCATCCGTGTTAACATCCTAAAAGGAGGTACTATCTTAGGGCTTATTCAGAAGACTGTATAATTGGCCAGATATTCACACCCGGCCAATATATGGTCTCCCTCTCTACAGGGGGAGGAGGCTGGAAGAGCCAGGAGAAGTGGTCTCACTTGGCTCCGCCCCATCCCACCCCCTCCCATTGCAAATAGTGCTGAGGGGTGGAGAGGGGGTAGAGAGGGGGCGGGAGCTCAGTGCACTGCTCCGGGCTCTTCCAGCCTCCTTCCCCTTGCAGAGAGGGACACCGTATATCGGCCGGCGTGAATACCCGGCCGATATACGGTCGTCTGAATAAGCCCTCAGTTGCAGATTTTAACATAACTATTGAACTCTAACTTTACGCCACCAGCATATAATCAGATGCAATTGCATCACTAACTCCCAGAATTCAGAATGAAGGGGAAGAGGCTTAATGATCTTAGCTAATGAATATTAGAGTACTTTACAGCAGGGGTCCCCAACCACCGGGCCGCGGACCGGGCCGTTGGGTGTTTAGCGCCGGTTCGCGGCACCGCCTGGAACTTTTTCTCTAAACACAAGGCCCGCGGCCTTGTGTTATGTGGCCCGCGGTGTGCCGACACCGCTGACCACCGAAGCGATTACCAGCGGGGGCGCCGCAGCTGCCCGCTGGTAATTGCGCTGATCCCGGCGCACACACCGACGTCTGGGTTGGGGGGCTGCATATTACAGGGGAAGGGGCTGCCTATTACTGGGGGGCTGCCTATTACTGGGGGGTTTGCTTACTGGGGGGGGCTACTTATTACAGGGGAAGGGGCTGCTTATTACTGGGGGGCTGCCTATTACAGGGGAAGGGGCTGCCTATTACAGGGGAAGGGGCTGCCTATTACAGGGGAAGGGGCTGCCTATTACTGGGGAAGGGGCTGCCTATTACTGGGGAAGGGGCTGCCTATTACTGGGGAAGGGGCTGCCTATTACTGGGGAAGGGGCTGCCTATTACTGGGGAAGGGGCTGCCTATTACTGGGGAAGGGGCTGCCTATTACTGGGGAAGGGGCTGCCTATTACTGGGGAAGGGGCTGCCTATTACTGGGGAAGGGGCTGCCTATTACTGGGGAAGGGGCTGCCTATTACTGGGGAAGGGGCTGCCTATTACTGGGGGGGGGGGCTGCCTATTACTGGGGGGGGGCTGCCTATTACTGGGGGGGGGGCTGCCTATTACTGGGGGGGGGCTGCCTATTACTGGGGGGGGCTGCCTATTACTGGGGGGGGGGCTGCCTATTACTGGGGGGGGGGCTGCCTATTACTGGGGGGGGGGCTGCCTATTACTGGGGGGGGGGCTGCCTATTACTGGGGGGGGGCTGCCTATTACTGGGGGGGGCTGCCTATTACTGGGGGGGGCTGCCTATTACTGGGGGGGGGCTGCCTATTACTGGGGGGGGGGGGCTGCCTATTACTGGGGGGGGGGGGCTGCCTATTACTGGGGGGGGGGGCTGCCTATTACTGGGGGGGGGGGCTGCCTATTACTGGGGGGGGGGGCTGCCTATTACTGGGGGGGGGGGCTGCCTATTACTGGGGGGGGGGGCTGCCTATTACTGGGGGGGGGGGCTGCCTATTACTGGGGGGGGGGCTGCCTATTACTGGGGGGGGGGCTGCCTATTACTGGGGGGGGGGCTGCCTATTACTGGGGGGGGGGCTGCCTATTACTGGGGGGGGGGCTGCCTATTACTGGGGGGGGGCTGCCTATTACTGGGGGGGGGGCTGCCTATTACTGGGGGGGGGGCTGCCTATTACTGGGGGGGGGCTGCCTATTACTGGGGGGGGGGCTGCCTATTACTGGGGGGGGGGCTGCCTATTACTGGGGGGGGGGCTGCCTATTACTGGGGGGGGGGCTGCCTATTACTGGGGGGGGGGCTGCCTATTACTGGGGGGGGGGCTGCCTATTACTGGGGGGGGGCTGCCTATTACTGGGGGGGGGCTGCCTATTACTGGGGGGGGGCTGCCTATTACTGGGGGGGGGCTGCCTATTACTGGGGGGGGGCTGCCTATTACTGGGGGGGGGCTGCCTATTACTGGGGGGGGGGGTTGCCTATTACTGGGGGGGGGGCTGCCTATTACTGGGGGGGGGGGCTGCCTATTACTGGGGGGGGGCTGCCTATTACTGGGGGGGGGGCTGCCTATTACTGGGGGGGGGGCTGCCTATTACTGGGGGGGGGGCTGCCTATTACTGGGGGGGGGGCTGCCTATTACTGGGGGGGGGGGCTGCCTATTACTGGGGGGGGCTGCTTATTACAGGGGGGGACCTGCTTATTACTGGGAGGGGACCTGCTTATTACTGGGTGAGGGGCTACTTATTACAGGGGAAGGGATTGCTTATTACAGGGGGGGCTGCCTATTACTGGGGGGGTGGGGGCTGGGGGCTACTTATTACAGCGGAAGGGGCTGCTTATTACTGGAGGGGGGCTGCCTATTACGGGGGGGGGGGGGGGCTGCCTATTACGGGGGGGGGGGGCTGCCTATTACGGGGGGGGGGGCTGCCTATTACGGGGGGGGGGGGGGGCGGTGGAGGGACCTGCCAATTACGGGGGGGGGGGGGAGGGACCTGCCTATTACGGGGGGGGGGGGGACCTGCCAATTACGGGGGGGGGGGGGGGGACCTGCCAATTACGGGGGGGGGGGGGGGGGCCTGCCAATTACGGGGGGGGGGGGGGACCTGCCAATTACGGGGGGGGGGGGGGGACCTGCCAATTACGGGGGGGGGGGACCTGCCAATTACGGGGGGGGGGGGGGGACCTGCCAATTACGGGGGGGGGGGGGGACCTGCCAATTACGGGGGGGGGAGGGACCTGCCAATTACGGGGGGGGGAGGGGGGGAAGAGGGACCTGCCAATTACGGGGGGGGGGGGGGGAAGAGGGACCTGCCAATTACGGGGGGGGGGGGGGGGAAAGAGGGACCTGCCTATTACGGGGGGGGGGGAGGGACCTGCCTATTACGGGGGGGGGGGAGGGACCTGCCTATTACGGGGGGGGGGGAGGGACCTGCCTATTACTAGGGGGGGGGCTACTTATTACTGAGTGGTGGGGGCTGTCTATTACTGAGGGGTGGGGGAGATAAATTATATGCTGCTCTATGTGTGTGCTGGGGGGGGGGGGGGATAGATTATACTGCCCTATGTGTGTACTGCCAGGACATTCTAAATGTCATAATTAAATAAGAATGCACTAAACTCCAACTCCCTTCATAACCCCGCCCTGTATAACCAAAGCCCCGCCCATGTCCCGCCCCACCCTGCCGGGCCTTGTAAAAATGGTCTTGCTTGAAGCCGGTCCCTGGTGCCAAAAAGGTTGGGGACCACTGCTTTACAGTATGGATCGTTCGATACCGATTCCAGAAATTAGTAGGATTTGTAATGCAAAGAAACAAGGGTAGCTCCTACCTATGCTGAAAGGAAAGAGTGAAGGAGTAAAGATAGAAGGAGAGAAGACCGTTCCTTCTAAGTAATATCAGTAGGAGCGAATATGCAAATAAAAGAGATGCAGGATTTAAAAGGTCATTGCTGCTTCCGAGCAAAGTGTCCGAATGACAGCGAAGTGACCACTCTGAATAATTGTCTCACTAGGAAACCAACTGATTTGGTGGCGGCGATGAGACGAGCTCCAGAAACACTTCTAATGGCAGCTGGAACAAACAATTAAGGCTAGATTTTCTTATAAGCTTTGTCACTCAAATGTGAAGATGACTTTGTTCTTTTGAATAGCAGCCAAGTGAGGTTTATCGGGGAAACACACAAGCACATCGCTCCTTCAGACATAGAAAACATAAAGAGAAGAAATGTAATCCTGTTCCGTCTCATATCACAATGCAAGAAAACAAGCAAGTGTTCTGTATCTCTCTTCCATGAGGGATCCTCCTTTTTCAGTTCTCTTTCCCTTTCTGCTGCATTTTTAATAAACTGGAACACTTTGAAAACAGGGAGATAGTTAAAGAGCCATTCCAGCGAAAACCCATTTTTCCATCCTTGCCGCCCTCACCAGATAGCCTGTCACACTCTGGATGTCTCCTATAGATATTGCAGTTATTTTCATTCACTGCAGCCTCCTGTCTGATACTTACCAGGCACCATCTTGATGTTGAGATTTTTCCCTCCTTTCACTATTCTGTGCTATCAATCCCACGATGCATCAGCACAGCATCACATTACCAGCTAGAGCCAGTACCATCTGTGCCTGCTAAGAGGACAGTGTAATTATCATTAACTTCTACAGTAAATTCAACTAAATCATCTAAAAATCCTAAGTTTACAGTCAGGGAGGATGAACGGTCATTATAACTGTGTGACAGGAGCCTCTAATCATTAGTAGTAACTGGTATAAGTTTGTTTCTCCTTGGTAGGGTCCATCACACTGGAATTATGGGTCGGGAATGGTATAATCTCTCCTTAAAGAGAGCACCTAGAAGGTGTGTGAGGAGAGCATGCAAGCTCTTCTGGGAAATATGCAAGTAAGGAAGATGGAACAATACCTCTACAGACGACGACAGCAATCCTGCAAATCAATGTCAGACTCTCCATGCAAGTCTTTATAGCAATGATTGGAAATTGAAAAGCCAGAATCCATACACAGACAGCTGTTTCGGGGTTTTTTGCCTCTCATCAGTGTGCAGTAGGATCCTGGCTTGGCTAGTGAAAGGCTTATGACGTGGGTCGGGAAGGCTATCATCTCTCCTTAAGGAGAGCACCTAGAAGTTGTGTGAGGACACCTAGGAGGTGAGTGAGGAGACTTATAAGGAATTATGCTGACTGAAGAACTGACTTTTTGAGAGGAACATAAACCCAAGTAAATCTCAGCTAGTCAGAATGAGATCACATGACCCCCTGAGGAGAAGGAAGTTTCAGATAGAGGAATAACTAACCAAGGTAACACTAGCTGACATATGTATACATAATGAATGAAAAAAATTAATTCGAGTGACTCTTTAATAGGGCATTCAGATATATCGAATAGGTGGGGGTCACATCTCTAGCATCCTTGCTTCTAGAGAGTTAAAGGTTTCCCTGACATTAGAATGTAAAAAAGACCAACAGGGATCAGAAGTAATAACAGAAGACAAAGAGAGCTTGAGTGTTTGTTAGTCCCATAAACCTGAAGGGGGCGACATAAATCCTATATGGGTAGGCACAATTAACAAGCAGCTATTTACTAAGAACAACAGAAGTAATCACCCTTCTTTCTCTACATTACTTTTTCTATCAAACCCCCCAACATTTGACTCCTGAATTGAAGAGGATTTTAAGCCCGATCCTAATTTGCCCAAGAATTTCCCTAAAACAGGCTCGCAACTTCTGATACAGAGTTTCACACTGAACTTTATCCTTATGGCACAGTCCGTGGCATCTAGAGGCCTCGGCCTAAAGTGATTCTTTGTCTTTAGTATCTATTCAACCGCAACGCACCATGCATGAGGATAGCAGAAGCAGAAACCACAAGTGCCAACAGCACGCAAAATAAATTTTTATCAAAGGCATGCATACCTATATCAATACTCTAACCACATTAAATAATGCAAGGGTCTTGGTATACAATTTGATCAAATTACATTGGCCCATCTACCAACATCCAGGTGACCGAGCTCTCAGATGGGCCCTAACTAGAGATGAGAGAGTATACTCGCTAAGGCACATTACTCGAGCGAGTAGTGCCTTAGTCGAGTATCTCCCCGCTCGTCTATAAAGATTCGGGGGTCGTCGGGGGGGGGGGGGGGGGGGGGGGGCGCGGGGAGGAACGGAGGGGGGATCTCTCTCCCCCCCCCCCCCCACAACTCACCTGTCACCAGCGCCGGCCCCCGAATCTTTAGAGACGAGCGGGGAGATACTCGGCTAAGGCACTACTCGCTCGAGTAATGTGCCTTAGCGAGTATACTCGCTCATCTCTAGTCCTAATGCTCACACCAGGTGGTAAATCTCAACCTGGGAAAGTTGGGTTCTTACTGCTCAGAATGCTTCTCTCTTGGGACTAAGCCTACACATAAAACCAGGGAAGGTAGGATACTATTCATACGCCCCAGTAGGAGGGACAGAAGGTAAATGGGCAGCAGCTGTGCACGACCAGGTGAAGGCAGCGCAAACTTCACAGTATTTGTACAAAAAAAGTATAAAATAGGTCAGCACTACCCAATGGAAATATATAGGTGATTATACCACCTGGTATTAGTGTTAGGACCCATCTGAGAGCTTGGTCACCTGGACGTTGGCTGATGGGCCAATGTAATTCGATCGATTTATATACCAAGAACCTTGCATTATTTAATGTGGTATTGATTATAGGTATGTACGCCTCTGATAGTAAATTTATTTTGCGTGCTGCTGCCATTTTTGGTTTCTGCTCCTACTGTATGTTGCAGCCGTGGTTTAACCTGCACCTATACATTTCTATTGGGTAGTGCTGACCTATTTTATTCTTTTTTATGCATGAGAATAGCGATCAAAGCCAAATCCAATATCATTACCAGCGCAGTGAAAAGTACTGTAGGTAGAGAAGCTGGGATCTGGTAGTAGTTCTATATATACTATTTGTGTCTCATACAACCTACAAAAATGAGCCCAACCATGAAATGTTCTGCGTTAGCCACATGTGACAGACCGACACATGAAGCGCCTGCCTCTCCTTTTTCATTACATGCTCTTTAGGACTTCAGGATCATGGGATAGTCCTGCAAAAAACAGGACTGCTGGCAAATATGGGATACCCAACCAGAAAAATGTCAGCCGGCAAAAATGTTACTAAACTTTCTCTCTTCCATACAATTTATTAACCCTTTCTAATCCACTGTCTGATGTCTAAAGACATTCTGATTGAAGCCTGTACAGCTCCAGTGTCGGAAGACGTCCGGCAGGGTATTTTACTTACTGTATATTACTGGCTGCTCTGTTGTCGGGGGCCTCTCCATCATGTCCCATACCGCAGTACTGGCTCTGGCCAGCAGATGCTGCCATTGTATAATGGCAGAAAGAGAAAGCCCCCTAGGAAACCCTGAATCCAAAATTGGATTGCAAAAGGTTAATGGGGCATTCTGGCAACTGACATTTATAGCATTTCTTACATGTCTTCAGCTGTCAGAATACCCCTTTATTCACTAGCTGATAATACACTGTCTCATGCTGGCTACAAAATCCTGGATGTGAAGTCGCATCTGGTAATAGTAGCGCTGAAAGGAACTTTTCAAACAATTGGTTTCCTGTCAACCAAAACAGCTAAGAGTCCAGGACTCCACTGGACACAGCGGGCAGGCGAGATGTAGATGCCCTGCTTGCATTCTGTAGGCATACATTGGCTACCTTCTGCCCTTGACCTATACATTACAGAAGCCAGGAAAGGTAAAGAAGGCACCCTTTTTATGCATCTAGATAAAGTAAGAAGCAATTGACTTTTTTCCCCAACCACATAACGGACTGACAGCCATAACGGACCGCAGTTCTTACATTAATATTCGGCTCCTTTATTGCTCCTCTCTGCAGTTCTAAAATAGACTTTGTTTCTCCTTTGAATAATCCATTGTGGGCAAACAAAATCTGGAATCAAATGTCTCTGGGAAATCTGAATGAAAGGATGCCACAGAGCATTTAAATCTCTTATGCTCCATTCACAAAACCTCAGCGATGTAACGGGCGCTCTTATTTCCTGCTAACGGGCGCTCAATGACATTGGAAATTACAGCAAATGACAAAACAACGATTGCCCGTGTGTGCTAAACGGGGCGCCCGTGGTGAAATCCAAACGCAGAGGACGGGCTCATCTGTTGCACGAAAGGGAAAGAAAATAGCAAAAGGCTGGGACAAGTAACAAGTAATGATTGCTCCATTTGGTTGTTTTATATGAAGTGCAGAGGAATTAGTGCAGTATATTAAAAGTGTATATGAGATCAGACATTAAATCACTCACCCCAGCGGCAAAGCCCAAACTTCCATCCAGAATACGTCTCTATGAGAAAACATAAGATAAGTATAAATGATAGAGACTGTAGCAAAAAAAAAAAAATAGTAAAATACTAATCACAAGCTTTACACTTGGGCTACCCGGTTATCAGTCATGTGATGGACACGGAAAAACATTTGCCAGCCATTGAGGTCCATAAGATTACCCCTCCAAGGCAAGGGCTGAAAGATGGTGACGTCATTCACTGAATGGTTGTGATTGGTTTGTTGAGCGCTGCCTGTGATTGGCCGGCGCTCGATCCAATCACAGCGCTTCCTCACACAGCGCTGACGGCAGGGGAGAAGCCAGGGAGATGACAGCGAGGAGAAGACTGAAGCAGCTTGCCGCAGCGACGGGGACACAGACGCCGGCTGAGAGGGGAGTATTGCGTTTTGTTTTGTTTTTTTTTAACCTCACTTGAGTATAAGCCATGGGGGGGCTTTTTTAGTACTTTTTTGTGCTCGAGTATATACGGTACACTAAAGTTTGCCAAATCTAGATTGTTTGATGCAGAAATATCCGTTCCCTAAACCATTAGCATCGTGAGAGTTAATAAAAGGGTCCACGTCGTATTACTGTGTCAGAAAGAGAATTAGTCATAATGTCAAATGAATTATTGTTGTGTCAGTATCTCTCTGCTCAGCCTTGTCACTTTCTATCAAAACAATGCGGGCTTCAGATTTCGGGAGACAAGCGGCATCTTTTCTGTAAGGCTGGCGGACTAGCCATCCTCCGAGTGATATCACCTCATCTATGTGTCTCTGGGTGACAGTGGAATTTATTAACCCGGCCAGCAGATGTGAGGCTGACAGTACAACAGACAATGCAAGAGCAAAATACGTCTGTAACACCGTGTCAACAGGGTATCAGCCATCTCAAGTATCTCAGATACTTCCTAATCTGTTACATGGAATGCAGGAAACAAAAATTAGAGCATGTAACATGCCTGCCATCACTATATAACAGCAGCAGAAAATAACTAAAACATGAGCAAATGACTCATAGATAATAAGCGTCATGAGACAGATAAGTCGCTTTCAAGAAAAGCAATCATTTTAGATTATCTTCAATTTTGGAAATTAGTTCAGATAAAATCAGATCCTTCTCACAGTATTTGTAGACAAAGAAAAATAAATATGCAAGATGAGTTCACGCGTAGCGATCGGGAACACCACTCACTACAGCATCTAAAACCTTAACAAATCTATGCCAAATCGGTCATTTGACGGCTATTTCACTGGAATTGTGTTACATCACCTTCAACCATGAACTGCAGAACTGCGAACTGGACTTGATACTCGCGGACAGACATAAACCAGTCTGACAAGCATTCAAAACACTCACCTGCATACCTGCACACATAGCCAGATGGTATAACTATAGAATATACGAGGCATTGGTTCGTATTTTGGCCAAGACACTTAAGCCCGCAAGCCCACTTCAAGGGTCCTCGTTGTCTCGTGAGTCCCTACTCTGAGACAACTGACCCCAGGAAACTTGCCTGCAGGCAGAGCAATCGCCCCAAGAGGGATGACCCCGAGCTGAAACCTAGGGAGCTACCTCATCCTAAATCAGCGATGGCAACCTTTTCAGCTTGGCGTGTCAGCTCCCTACTCCGCTGACCGGAAGAGACGTCAGCGGCCTAACCAGAAGTCCCAAAACTAGACGCTCTATGCCAGAGGTATGTTGTTTTGGCCTACAGACCTCCGGCACAGAGTGTCTACAGCGATGTTTTATCCTCAGCTACTGCACCTGGCCATGCAGGAGCCAAGGATGAAACATCCTTCTCTGTTCTCAGCATGCGGCTCCATACCTCTCTGTATATATGCAGCAGAACAGTGAGGATTGGCCGGCTGGAGAACAAAGTGACATCCCACAGCGGCCCCAGTGGTCATAGTGACATCACACAGTGGCCCCAGTAGTAACAGTGACATCCCACAGCCCAGTAGTAATAGTGACCTCCCCCACAGCGGGGGAAACACGGTATTATAATACATACCAGTTTATGGCATAAATTTTACACAAAAGTAGCATTCCGGCGTGGCGACATGTCCTACTGACAAGTCAAGCCCCCTTTTCAAAAAAGTGACAGACAGTGGCACAGACGGCGGAAATTTTGCAATGTATTACGCCATAAACTGGTGTGAATTTCGCCCATAGTGTATGAATATAGTCGGTGTTAACACAACTTTTTCAGATCCTAAACTACTGAAGCTGTATGCGAGCTCAGTACTAGAGGAAAGGGTAACATTTTGGAATGTTGCTGAAGAAGTTTACTAGGTCAGAAGCAAGGAATAAAACAGCAAGAAAAAAAATGCAAATGAGGCTTGGTGCTGCGATCCTTCAGCGTGTACACAGGAGCTACAAGGAATCTCCAGATGCATCTCAGTGTCTCTGTAATTGTTAGTAGACTTTTCCTTACTAGCTGCACTCTCATCCACCACGTACTCCAGTTGCGTTTGTGATTTGGTGTCCCAGCCGGACTGCGGGCCTCCTGACCCAAACTCCCAGCATCACACATTGCTATAATGAATCAATGGGAACAATGCCTTTTATTACACCTTCAGCTCTGACCCCAATGCGGACAGCTGGCTCTACTGCACCGATAGCGGCCTGGAGGATCAGTGAGGAGCCTGAAGAGCGGCCTCCCACCGATCCACCACTGATAACCTATCCTGAGGATAACCATATTTTTCAATGTCATTTTCCAGCCGTCTACCATTGATGAGCCGTTATACCTATCCGTGGGTTATATCAGTTATTGCAGCTCAGTTCCATTGTAGTGATTGGGGTTGGGTTGTACTACCAAACAACTTGTGGACAGTTGTGGGGGAGTTTGTGGAAGACAGCAGTCACATTTTTCTAATCCTGTCAAACCCTTTAACCCTTTGCTGTCACTATCATTTTTTGCGTTTTTGCATTGTCGCTTTTTCATCCTTGCCTTCCAAGAGCTATACGTATTGAGCCCCTTCTGGACACGAGGAGGACCAGTCGTGTGATTGAACAGAAATACTTGTATCAATCCTACGCAACACCTTTCTGTGGTGGACCACCACCGTCATCATTACACAATATACAGGAAGACGTGGAGATGTAAAAAGCCCGCAGCTCGAGTCATCCGATGATGTCGGTGAGTTATGGGGTTAATGACAGGTGACCCACTGATACAATTAATGGTAAAACACAAAGTACAAAGTGCATGAAAGACACTAATAGTTACACATGGATTAACACAATACGAACCAACACAAATGAAGCTGACCTGTTATACTAATAGTGAACACCATGTAAAATCCTTAGTTAACAGCATATAAAGTTACATCACAAATAGGGAGATGTTTACGTAAAAAGAATACTATATAACTGTGACAGCCGCGGTGAGGACGAAGGGAATCCCCGCAGCGATGCGAGGCGGTTTTCACATACAAATGCCTCACATCTATAGGAATTTTGCATGCTGGGGAGCGCGATATCGGGCCGTGAATCACAGCCCAATAGTGCCCTCGCCAGTGTGAAGAACCCCTTAGGCTGCCTTCACACTGGCAATAAAACTCGCACAATTTTCACGCGATTCGAAAGTGAATGGAAAGGCAGAATGATGAAACCAATTGTTTTCAATAAGTGATATTTTCACTCCCGCAATTTTGCAAGATACAAAAAATAAATAAAAAAAATAATAATCGCAGCATGTCCTATCTTCCTGCATTTTGCTCTTTTTTTAAATCGCCTAGGTTTCCCTATGGAGCCTTCATTTTAACGCATAGCAACGCACGACCTTGCGAATTCCATGCAATGCGATGCATTTTTAATAAAGATGAGCGAGTATACTCGCTAAAGGCAATTGTTCGAGCAAGCATTGTCTTTAGTGAGTACCTGCCCGCTCGAGACTGAAGGTTCGGGTGACAGCGCGGGGGAGCGGTGAGTAGCGGCTGTCAGCGATGGGGGTGGGGGTGGGGGGGTGAGAGATCTCCCCTCCGTTCCTCCCCGCTCTCCCCCGCAACTCCCTGCCCGCCGCCGACACCCGAACCTTCAGTCTCAAGCGGGCAGGTACTCGCTAAAGGCAATGCTCGCTCATCTCTAATTTTTGTAACATTAGAAAGTCCTCCTGTCTTTCTCGCGAGAAAAACGCAAGAGAGAAATCGCAGGCGGCAGCAGTGTTTTTACAAGGAAAAGCAGCGCTGACACACAGACATTTCACAAGAAAAATTGCGATATTGCCATGATTTTTTCATAGCGATATTTTGCGATCGCCCATGTGAAACTAGCCTTATAATTGGGTTCCCCTTAATCCCTGTTATTCACCAGCTGTGCCTTGGCCGGCTAGCCCCTTGTTCAGCTGCTTGCACTTCAACCTCTCTTTTCGTAACTCCTTCCCTGACATAAGGGTACGTCCTGGAGGCGGGGTACTTCCCGCACTGGACGTACCCTTATGTCATAGGTATAGCACAAGATCATTAGAGATCTTGCGCTATTCAGCAGCGGCAGCCGGCTGTCACTGATAGCCGGCCTCCCGCTGCAACAGCGGGGGTGCAGCAGAGATGCCCCCCCCCCCACCCGCTATTAAGCCATACATAGATCGCGGCAGGGAAGATCGCAGCATGGGAAGGGTTCACAGAAGGAGTGCACTCCCTCTGTGAGATTGCCGGGCTCTTGCGATATAATGGTAGAGAGCCCGGCTGGTTGCCATGACAACATGACGCCAGATGACGGCATCCTGTATTGCCACTGCCTATGATCGCTGCAATAAGCAATGCCTTATCATAGCGATCATCAGTGGTATGATGCAAGTCCCTCAGAGAGACACAAATGGTTAAAGGAGATGTCCCGCGCCGAAACGGGTTTTTTTTTTTTTTTAAACCCCCCCCCCCCGTTCGGCGCGAGACAACCCCGATGCAGGGGTTAAAAAACCCACCCGCACAGCGCTTACCTGAATCCCGGCGGTCCGGCGTCTTCATACTCACCTGCTGAAGATGGCCGCCGGGATCCTCTGTCTTCATGGACCGCAGGGCTTCTGTGCGGTCCATTGCCGATTCCAGCCTCCTGATTGGCTGGAATCGGCACGTGACGGGGCGGAGCTACACGGAGCCCCATAGAGAAGAGGAGAAGACCCGGACTGCGCAAGCGCGGCTAATTTGGCCATCGGAGGGCGAAAATTAGTCGGCTCCATGGGAACGAGGACGCCAGCAACGGAGCAGGTAAGTATAAAACTTTTTATAACTTCTGTATGGCTCATAATTAATGCACAATGTACATTACAAAGTGCATTATTATGGCCATGCAGAAGTGTATAGACCCACTTGCTGCCTCGGGACAACCCCTTTAAGAAAAAAAAAAAAAAAGTGTAATAAAAATGTGCAAAAGATAAAAGAAAACAAAAAACTTTTTTCGGGCTTTTTCTCATATTAGCATGAAAAAGAAATACCACATATTTGGTATTGCCGTGTCCGTAACGACACATACAATAAGTTGAACACGCTTTTTGTCCTGCACGGCAAAAAGCGTAAAGAAAATGTTGAAAAACTGAGGCAAAATGCTAATTTTTAGCATTTTGCCTCCCAAAAAACGCAATAAAAGTGATCAAAAAAGCCGTATGGACCCTAAAATGGCACCGATAAAAACTACAGCTCGTATCGCAAAAAATATGCCCTCACAGAGCTCCGTCCATGGAAAAAAAAAAAAAAAAGTTACAGGACTTTGAATGCAGAGATTAAAAAAAAAATGACTTCCCAAAGAAAAAAGTTTTTATTGCAGAAAAGTGAAAAAAACCTAAAAAAAAAATTTGAATTTTGGCATCGTTGTAAACGTACTGACCCGCAGAAAAAAGAATTGTAGTGTGTCATTTATGCTGCATAATTAACGCTTTGAAAAAAAAAAAAAAAAGGAAATCTATGGCAGAATTGATGCGTTTTCTCTCCCTGCAGTCATTAAAAAAAAAAATAAAATTATAAAAAAGTTTTACAATATAGTCTATGTACCCAAAGATGGCACCAATAAACTACAGTCCGCCACGCAAAAAACAAGCCCTTATACGGCCGCATCGACGGAAAAAAAATCAAAAAAAGATATGGCTTTTAACAAATGGAGATTAAAATCCGCCAAAAATCATTACGTCCTTAAAGGGGTTGTCCCGCGAAACAAAGTGGGGTTATACACTTCTGTATGGCCATATTAATGCACTTTGTAATATACATTGTGCATTAATTATGAGCCATACAGAAGTTATTCACTTACCTGTTCCGTTGCTAGCGTCCTCGTCCCCATGGTGCCGTCTAATTTTCAGCGTCTAATTGCCCGATTAGACGCGCTTGCGCAGTCCGGTCTTCTCCGTGTTGAATGGGGCCGCTCGTGCTGGAGAGCTGCTCCTTGTAGCTCCGCCCCGTCACGTGTGCCGATTCCAGCCAATCAGGAGGCTGGAATCGGCAATGGACCGCACAGAAGACCTGCGGTCCACAGAGGGTGAAGATCCCGGCGGCCATCTTCGCAAGGTAAGTAAGAAGTCACCGGAGCGCGGGGATTCGGGTAAGTACTATCCGTTTTTTTTTTTCAACACATGCATCGGGTTTGTCTCGCGCCGAACGGGGGGGGCTATTGAAAAAGAAAAAAACCCGTTTCGGCGTGGGACAACCCCTTTAAGGGGTTAATGTTATATCATTGATCTAGGTGCTGTGTGTTCTTTTTACCTAAATATCTCTCCATTTGTGATGTAACTTTATATGCTGTTAACTAAGGATTTTACATGGTGTTAACTATTACCCAGTTTCCCTGAAAATAAGACATGGCATGATTTTCCAGAATTTGAGGATGCAAAATGATTTTTCAGGCTTTTTGAGGATGCTTGAAATATAAGCCCTACTCCAAAATTAAACTAACAATTTAAAAATTCAATTTAAATAATGCCCAGGCAGCTATACATGTAAAAAGTTAAACCTTTTTGAACAAAAATTAATATAAGACACTGTCTTATTTTGGGGGAAACACGGTAGTAGAACATGTATTCAGGTCAGCTGCATTTGTGTTGGTTCGTGTTGTGTTAATCCATGTGTAACTATTAGTTTCTTTCATGCACTTTGTGCTTTACCATTAATTGTATCAGTGGGTCACCTGTCATTAACCCCATAACTCACCGACGTCATCGGATCACTTGAGCTGCGGGCTTTTTACATCTCCACGTCTTCCTACTATATTGTGCTAACGGTCAGATGATGGTGGTGGTCCGGCACAGAAATGTAGGATTGATACAAGGGGTTTGCTATTCTAACACACGACCGGTCCTCCTCGTGGCACGCCTGGATTCCCTGCAGGGGCTCTCCGCTGTTCCATCAGTGTTGGCTGTGCTGGAGCATTTCATGGTGTTGTGTCACTGCACAAACTTTGGAAGTACAATTTTACATGAATTCTCGGCTAAGGTTTTCTGTGTTTGGCTTCCTCTGCACTACGGAGGATGAGAGGGCTTGGCTCCTATTACTGCTGTTATGGCAGGGGGTAATGGGCAGGGTTCCTGTTAATGAAGGGGGAAGCTCTGAAAGTCATTCTATAAAAAGGAGAGTCAGGCATTGACTATGATTGTATAGCGGGGGAGAGAGGCTATGGATGTGATTATATAGTGGGTAGAGGAAAGGAAGCTCAGAATGTGACTATGCTGCGAGGGCCTGCTTGGGCTGTGACTACTGTACTGCGAGAGGATGCTCTGGATGTGAAGACTGTATTGTGGGGGATGTTCTAGATGTGAATATTATTCTGCGGAGGCGGCCTCTGGATGTGCACACTACGCTTCTGCACTATGTTTATTTGAACATTATATATATGCCGTATATACTCGAGTATTAGCCGACCCGCGTATAAGCCGAGTCAACAAGTTTTACCACAAAAAAACTGATAAAATTTATTGACGAGTATATACTAGGTAAAAAAAACGCAATACTCACCTCCCAGCCGGCGTCTGTGTCCCCGGCGCTTCGAGAAGCTGCTTGAGACTTATCCCCGCTGTCAACTCCCTGCTCAGCTTTGAATTCCCCCGCCGTCAGCGCTGTGTAAATAAGCGCTGTGATTGGATTGAGCGCCAGCCAATCACAGCCGGCGCTCGATAAACCAATTACAGCCATTCAGTGATGTCATTCACTGAATGGCTGTAAATAATCGAGCGCTGGCTGTGATTGGCTGGCGCTGGACTCAATCACAGTGCTTATTTACACCGCGCTGACGGCGTGGGAATTCAAAGCCGAGCGGGGAGAAGTCTCAAGCAGCTTGCCGCAGTGCTGGGGTCACAGACGTCGGCTGGGAGGCGAGTATTTTGTGTGTGTGTGTGTGGGGGGGGGGGGGGGGGTGTTTTTTTACCTCACTCGTATGAGCCGAGGTGGGCTTTTTCAGCACAAAAAAAATGTGCTGAAAAACTCAGGTTATACTCGTGTATATATGGTAATTAAATTTGTTGACTGTCAGTTTGTATGCTGTGCATTTCCTCCTTAAAAGGGATTGCCTGTGACTTTGTGAATTTTTTTCTATTGATGACCTAGCCTCGTGATAGGTCATCAATATATGATCATCGGGGGTCGGCCATTCAGGATCCTCACCAATTAGCTGATTCCTAGCAGCACTGTCAGTTTCGTAGAGCAGATGCAGCTCCTACTATATTCAATGGGAGCCGTGCCTGCACTACCAAAATGGGCTGTACTGACAGCAGTGCAAGGAATCAGCTTGTCGGACCCCCACCAATCATATGGATGACCTACCCTGAGGATAGGTCACCAAGATAAAAAAATCCCTGAAGCCCTGGACCCCCTTTTAAGTGTCAGAGTTTCTAACAAGCTTACATGATATACAACGTTGCATTGTGCAGATTTCTAGGTATTTAGAAGCAATTTGTAACCTTTTTTTAAAGATTTACATACTAAAAACAATGTTAATGTAAAAAATATAGGTGACTAAACATTTAATTTGGCTTCTACATTTTAGGAGCCAATAGCTTCTAGGTATTTCTTTTTTTTTTTAAGTCTGGAGCACTTGGCTTTTTTTTTTTTTAACACATCCATTGGGGTTGTCCTGCGCCTAACGGGGGGCCTATGGAAAAAAAAAAAACCCCGTTTCGGCACGAGACAACCCCTTTAACTCTTCTCCTGCACGCGGATCCGCATCCCATAGGGATGCATTGACCACCCGCGGGTAGATAAATACCCGCGGATGGTCAATAAAAGTGATTTTTTTTAAAAACGGAGCATGAAAAAATCTGGACCATGCTCCATTTTCGTGCGGGTCCCGCGGGCTTCTATTGAAGCCTATGGAAGCCGTCCGGATCCACAGGAGACAAAAATCGGAATTTACTCACCCGCTCCGGTTCTTCCCTTCACCGCGGCTCGATCTTCTCTCCGTCGCGGCCGGATCTTTTTTCTTCGGGCCGGCACATGCGCGGGGCACGTCACCTGCGCATCCGCCGGGCCGAAGAAAGAAGATCCGGCCGCGACGCAGAGAAGATGACACCGCGGCGAAGGGAAGATCCGGACGCGGGCGAGAGGCGGGTTTATGCTTATTTTTATGCCTCATGTCCGCGGGGCAGGAAGGACCCGCTACGGATTCTCCATGGAAAGAGTCTTAGAGTGTCACTTTGTATTAGGCGCAAATAGCTAATATAAAACAGCCTAAGGTCTCTATCGCCTCTCTCCGGTCTGTCATCTCTCTCTATCGCTCTCTCCGGTCTGTCCATCTCTCTATCGCTCGCTCTATTGCTGTCTATCGCTCTCTTTCACTTGCTATGTCTGTTTCTCTATCACTATCTGTCTGTCTCTCTCTATTGCTATCTCTCTAGAGAGCGATAAAAGAATGGAATATTCCGCGTTTCTTGTTGTGGGCCCCTCAATGAAGTAAAATATATTCCAGGATTTTCTTACAGTAATTTCAAAGATTTATTGAAAGTCCGAAGTGACAAGTAGAGGTAACGACAACTGTTACCCCACACTGGTATGCAACGCGTTTCGGCGTTCTAAATAACGCCTTTCTCAAGCATACTTGAATAAATCTTTGAAATTACTATAAGAAAATCCTGGAAGATATTTTACTTCATTGAGGAGCCCACAA
Organism: Eleutherodactylus coqui; assembly: GCF_035609145.1. Lineage (NCBI taxonomy): Eukaryota > Metazoa > Chordata > Amphibia > Anura > Eleutherodactylidae > Eleutherodactylus > Eleutherodactylus coqui. The sequence goes on from NC_089849.1 coordinate 114,630,000, forward strand.
CAAGAAGCGCAGAATATTCCATTCTTTTATCCTTCCTCACTTGGTCATTCAATTTTGGAGCATTTTTTCCTTTTTTTCTGCTGCTCACTGGATCCCACAGGATCATTGCAGGACTCCAAGCACAAGCTACAAGCCGACTAGGACCTCCACTGCAAGCGGGATATCCCCATAATGTATGGGGACCCCGCTTAGCACCAGGTGAGTTCATTACTATTTCATTATCTTACTGACATATCGAATCTGTTTAGTGGCACGGATTGCTTCTCCCTTTTATATAGAGAGCGATCGAGGAGCTCCTTGCAGACAATAGAGGACCCGGCCCGCTAGCTAGGAAGTGTCCATGTGACCAGTGTGCAGGGCCATGGAGCAGCGAGTCATGGAGTCCATGCAGCAAATGGGAATATCCCTATAAAACTGCTATCACCCACCTGTCCAGTAGAGAAGACCGAAAACTAAGGCAGATCCAGCTGCAGTCAGGCCCCATGTGAACAATGTCCCTAGAAGGGACTGTATTACTGGACTGTATCCTTCAATCATTTTCAGACCTTTGAAAAAATGAAGATATAGAATTATTACACAAAATATAGATAACAGCTCGATGTAATCAATGGTCTGAAGCTTCCTCACAGGCAGATAAGCTAAGAAAGAATGCCTTGAGCCCCATTTACACGTAAGATGATCGCTCAAAAGATAACTTAAAAGACAGCTTGAATGACAGTTTGATCCATTATTTTGCATAGCTACTAATGGGCACTAATGCCTATTAGTAGCTTATTAGCTTCATTTGCATGTAAATGCAGCTCCCTTCACTGCATGTGGATACCAGCAGGTGGTCTGTTATCTGCATACAGCTCCATTGTTCTCCAGCAGAGAATCACAGCCTAAGGTTCCTGCCATCAGCTGGCCAGCCGAAGAATGAGTTTTATGCTGAACTAAAAGTCATTGTTTGTCGAAAAGCAAACAATGGTAGCATTTACACGCAATGATTATCGCTCAAAAGACCTGGGGCTTTAGGCTGGGGCCACGTGGAAGCTGATTTGCAGCGGAAAGCCATTTGGTGCAGAATTTTAAGCGGGTTTTATTGCGTATTTCTGTGTGGAATGCTCCCTTTTATTGAGAAGGTGAATTCCGTAGCGGAAGCGGCAATAAACTGATATCCTGCGTAAATGCATTCCGCACCTTGTTAATTTCCGCACGCAGATTATTTCGGCAGCTTGTCGATGAGATTTTCAAAACCTCATCCACTTTGCTGCTACTGTAAATGCCGCAGAATTTCCGTGCGGACCCTTCACGCAGAAATTCTGCTGCAAATCTGCCCCGAGTGAACCCAGCCAGCAGTAAAGGTGGTAATAAACATGTGTTTTTTGCACACCTAGCTCCCCGTGTGAATGAGCCCTTGCACATAGAAGCTGATATATGTCCAGTAAATAGGATCTATGACTGCTAGACTAATAAAACATTTCCGTAGGACTTAAGCACCGATTACACTGCTGACTCCGGCATTACAAGCAGGCTGAATATCTGATGAACATGTAAGCTGCACCATTCCTCAAAGTAGTAAGACACCTAGGTTCCCACCATGTGCCATAATGTCCCCCCCAACATTTCTTGTCATCCCCAGTTGAGTGGTCTGCTGCTTCTGACTCTCTAAGGAGCACCCAGACCACTTATCCCCTGCTTACTTACTGCCAAGTTTCCATAGCGGGCTGCACAGAATGAGGAGAAATGGAATTTCCATGACATTCGGAAGAAATTTCTGACATTTTCCTGACAATGTACTCAGCCCTACGGAAACATTTTACTTATTTTTAAAATCTAGGCTGTGAGGTGAATGGGGGCAGATTAATAGGAGACGGTGAGGGAGCCAGCAGCCATTCTTCAATGCAGGACTAGCCAAAAGAAAAAGTGAACTTTGAGGAACTAAGGGAAAGCTTTCCTGGAGGGTTCCTCACCGCGTATTAATGTGTAGATTTATCTCTCAGGGGCTTTCTAGGATCAGATCAGATTTGGGATGTAAAGGTATTAATAAAAGAAAACCCACACCTTGTACTACCATTATGGACTCCTGTCTGCAGGCGTATGCGTAAAACATTTTACCGATTTTGCAGACGGCGTATGGCTGCGGGTCTAGCGGGCACGCCCACGTATCACAGACATGTGCAGTGGGACTTTATATTTAAATTTGTGTAAATACACTGCCCATATGCAATGTAATGTGTGTGGACAGCGTATCATACGCAGCCTATGCAATTGTATTGGGCTCACGCTACGTTGTATAGAGCATGTTGCCATTATTTCTCGTGCGTATGGATGCGCAGTGCCTACATACACATGTGCATGGATCAATGAAAGTCCATTGACTTTCACTGACTCCATTCACCGCATATCACGTAGCCGTACAATGCACATGTAATACGTGGTGAAAACACGGTCGTGGACATGAGCCCCTATGTAGTCATATCAGGATCTGTAATATGGCTGCAATGCCCGGGTGAAGAGGTTCTATTACACAGTAAATCTGCTGGATCCCAGGAGTGGAAGCAGCAACACGGGCCCTAAAAGGCCGATTTACATCTGAAACGAGCTTAAAAGGACATAATAATTAAAACCATGAAGGTGATCAATTAAGACCAGATAGAGAAAGTCTTTCTATGTTTCTGATGCGTTTTTATTTGTAGTGTTGTATTCTGTTGTCTGTACATGACTATTGGGTGACGGCCATCCTACCTGAGCTTCATTTTACAGCATTTAGAAATACGATTTACAGCAGCTTCATGGGCCATACACACAATGGACAAGAGGAGCCCATTGACTTATATAGGAGACTGTTCTAGACATGGGGGTCATTTTGCAGGGAGGGGGAACAGATAGTTGCAGTTTATTACCTCTAGTGGCTGATGGATGCGGTGTTATCTACATACAGGTGTTACCTTACAATGTAATGTCCCTTTTAGGGCTCCTTCACACTAGCGAGGGCGATATCGGGCCAGATATCGCCCTCGCCATCCTTCTGAAAACCCCTGCATACGAGGCGTTTTCACATGGAAACAGCCTCACACAACTACGGGGCTGAAGGAATCCCCCATAGTGAGGAAAGGGAGGGAGGCGAAGCTACAAGGGATCTCCTAGAGAACTTCCTATATTTGGAGAGATAGGGGGCTAGGGCTAGATGGTTTCCCCAAGAGCAGGGCAAGAAGGTGCGTGGCTAGGGTGGGTTCTCATAGTGATTCCTCTCTAGCCGAAAGAGGGAGTGGGGCTTGAGGGTGGATCTTCTAACCTCACCCCCTCTTGGCTAGAGAGGATTTACTATGAGATCCCCCTCTAGCCCTGCCCCCTCTCTCTAGAGAGAGAGGGGGGGAAAGAAGAGAGAGAGGGGGGGGAAAGAAGAGGGGGGGGAAGAAGAGAGAGAGGGGGGGGAAGAAGAGAGAGAGGGGGGGGGGAGAAGAGAGAGAGGGGGGGGGGAAGAAGAGAGAGAGGGGGGGGGGAAGAAGAGAGAGAGGGGGGGGGAAGAAGAGAGAGAGGGGGGGGGAAGAAGAGAGAGAGGGGGGGGGGAAGAAGAGAGAGAGGGGGGGGGAAGAAGAGAGAGAGGGGGGGGAAGAAGAGAGAGAGGGGGGGGGAGAAGAGAGAGAGGGGGGGGAAGAAGAGAGAGAGGGGGGGAAGAAGAGAGAGAGGGGGGGAAGAAGAGAGAGAGGGGGGGGAAGAAGAGAGAGAGGGGGGGGAAGAAGAGAGAGAGGGGGGGGAAGAAGAGAGAGGGGGGGGGGAAGAAGAGAGAGAGGGGGGGGAAGAAGAGAGAGAGAGGGGGGGGAAGAAGAGAGAGAGAGGGGGGGGAAGAAGAGAGAGAGAGGGGGGGGAAGAAGAGAGAGAGAGGGGGGGGGGGAGAAGAGAGAGAGGGGGGGAGAAGAAGAGAGAGAGGGGAGTGGGGAAAGAGAAGGAGGGGGGGAGAGGGGGGGGGAGAGAGAGGGAGGGGGGAGAGAGAGGGAGGGGGGAGAGAGAGGGAGGGGGGAGAGAGAGGGAGGGGGGAGAGAGAGGGAGGGAGAGAAGAGAGAGAAGAGAGAGGGGGGGAGAGAAGAAGAGAGAGAGGGGGGGGGAAGAAGAGAGAGAGGGGGGGGAAGAAGAGAGAGAGGGGGGGGAAGAAGAGAGAGAGGGGGGGGGAAGAAGAGAGAGAGGGGGGGGAAGAAGAGAGAGAGGGGGGGGAAAGAAGAGAGAGAGGGGGGGGAAGAAGAGAGAGAGGGGGGGGGAAGAAGAGAGAGAGGGGGGGGGAAGAAGAGAGAGAGGGGGGGGGAGAAGAAGAGAGAGAGGGGGGGGGGAGAAGAAGAGAGAGAGGGGGGGGGGGAGAAGAAGAGAGAGAGGGGGGGGAGAAGAAGAGAGAGAGGGGAGTGGGGAAAGAGAAGGAGGGGGGGAGAGGGAGGGGGGAGAGAGAGGGAGGGGGGAGAA